>NW_017308342.1:103066-107057 GCF_000935625.1 Nanorana parkeri | reverse complement strand
AGATACATAGATAGATCTATAGATCTATCTATATATATATATATATATATATATTCTCAGAAATACACTTGTAACAAGCAATACAGGCTGCTTTCCTGATGTGGACTACAATCACCTACCCTGCTATTCTCCATTACATAGAGAAGTGTTTCTTTGGTACTTAAAAAATAATACAGCCAGAAATATGGACTGGTGGGCTGCAATATTAACATTTTTGCTCTGGGTTTGAGATGTCCTTTTAGGAGTCTAAAGGAATGTGACTACTTTGCCAGTGTCTATCCTTAACTATCAGTTGATGGTATATTGCCCATCTTAGGGGAAACTGTTAAATAAATACCTGTGCTGCCATTCATGACTGCCGTTTGAAAATTTAAGTCGTCTGTTTGTCATGCTGATTCCCAAGCCTTGCTAGGTTGTAAGTCCCTGACCTAGAACAAGTATGCAGGAGATAATATCAGAACTGAAGACCATACATTTTCTAGGCCAATAGCTCACTAGTAAAGCCAGGGGATTAGCATTACACCCAGGCTGCTAATTTGGATTTTTACCCTGTCTGAAAATGCTAGTGGCTTAAAGCAACTGTTGCGGGTTTTTTTTTAAAAAAAGAAAAGGCTTCTTGCTAAGAGAAAATTTAATGTCTGTCCTTTACTCCTGTCAATGTAAGTTTGCTGCAGAAAATGTAAGATCTGACATAAATAAGGGTGTTGGATGCCTGGTCTCCCTTTGCACATTGTGGTTCGTTCTTTTATCCCTTTGTCACATGATGGCACAGTAGTGATCTAGGTGCTAGCTGAAGGAACCACATTATGCAGAGGGGTACTGAAAATCCCCTTTTACCCCTTCAAGAGTCCTAAGATCAGAGGCACCAAGATAGGCAAGTATTTTCTTTGCAGGAAGAGAGTCTGCTTTAATATTATGCTGATGCATTGGCTTGAATGTTTCGAGTCACTGACATAGGACAAATATATTTATAGGGAATTTCAACACACCCCTAATGCTCATATAGTGCATTCTTGTTCTGTGTCTGTGGTTCATGCATATTAAAGCTTGAGAAAGCATGTTCAGAAGAAGGCCATGTTTGTTATAACAGATGTCTTATTTGTGCAGTTTATCGGTGCATGCATCCTTACATATAAGCAGTGTTCTGTGAATTTTAGTTTCCAGAGATTTGTGATCTGTTAGATTTATTCAAAAGGAAGGTAGGAATGAAAATAATATGTTCTATTAAACATTAATTCAGCCTTTAAAACGGCTGCCTACACCATCAAGTATATGCATTGCAAGAGCAGTGAAAATGTGCAAAGTGGTGTAACCCATTATGATTCAGAAACCATCTTTCACTTATCTGACTATACTGTCATTTGTTTTATTTGATTTGTGGCTTGCTATAGGGTTATTTTTGCATAATCATACTCATACTCATGCAATGTGTAGGTGCACTTTAAACTGTAAATATTTAACCTGATTTCATGTCGCATTGTTGATTTACACATTCAGCATGCTGCTTTTCGGTTCTTTTGTTCTGCTGCAGTTGTTAAAAGGAACAAATTACAATTTTCAAAACCTTGCATCCATTGTTAAACATATGTTATCTTGGTAGGACAAGAATAGTTTAAGCAGCAAAGTTATTACAAGACTAATGTAGAATGCATTGTGTTGCGCATGCCGAAACATAATTCTTCCATCATCCACTAGGTTTCAAAGCAAATATTTAATGAAAAAAGCATTGTCAAGGGCTGCAATTATTTTCATTTGTTCTTAAACTGAGTTTGCCCATCTGCGGTTTTGGACTTGTACATTTAAAATAATTGTATTAATAGTTATTTTCCTTTTGAGATATCTTGTATTTTAATAAAGTAATCATAAAAGCCTCAAGTTGGGAATAAAATGCATTTATCTGTAATTTTGTCCTTTTTAGTTTTTTTCTGTTTTTGCTAAGAATATACAGTATGAATGGTGGTTAACTGAACTGTAAAAATACATTTTAGTCAAAATACTAGACTTGTATTAAGGCACGTGTCTGTCTTCTGCCCAGACCTGAATGGATGTGGACACTTATAGGAATGGTTGATGATGTGGCAAGCTCTGTCACTGAAAATATATTACAGAATTCTTGTAAGCAAACACTCCCCCCTTTACCCACCCAAATTAGTGGTTATAATAAAGTAACTCCACTTTTGTTGAGAAAACAAAAACCCTCTGCATGATATGTGTACTTTGCAAGGATTTTTACCAGAATTGTAGGTTTCTACCTTTTTCTGTTCTGAAGGAAAAGCAGTTTTGTTTCATCATGTCCAGACTGATTCCTGAAAGGGAGGGTCTGGTTCACTATAACCACCTGGCTATAATGAAGAAAGTTGCAGTGTCTGCATCCCCTTATAAGTAGTTAACCCTTGGAGTGTATTTCACAACAGTTTTTAGTCCTATTGAAGATCATTCCTACAATTTTACTTGTATCTCAGATGTCTAAGAAAATGAGTGAGTCGATCGTACAAGCAAGATATGACATTCTGAGTGCATTCCATACACAAAGTGTACAGAATGCCTCCAGGTTGCCATATTGCTTTTTTTTATCTCAAAGTTTTACAATGGCAAAAAGGAAAGAAAAAAAGTTGGGTTTTTTAGGCGCCAAATGACAAGTCCAATAAGCTCCAAAAGAACAAATTTTATATATAAAAATATATTTCCACTTAAAGAGCTAGGTTATTGTTTTTCTTTTAAATAAATATTCATGTAATTTTATTGGTATCTATCTTCATTTTGTACATTTACCAGTAGCTGCCTCATTTCCCACCCTCGGCTTATACTCGGGTCAATATTTTTTCCCCAGTTTTTTTGTGGTAAAATTAGGTACCTTATATTCGGGACGGTTTATACTTGAGTATATACGGTATTTTAATCCATACAAAAAGTTAAAAACATCAAATTATTGATATGTTATAAAAAGAAACGCACAGAAGAGAGGGAACCTCCTAACACCCACTTCGTTCCAAGGTAGAGGCTATATTAGAGAATATAATAACATGATTGTTCCAACATATATTGCAATACAATAGATGGACATGCACAATTCATAAGGGAATACGATCCGTTTGGTAATGGTGAAAAACCTCTAACTGGAACCAAATTAATGAGTGCTAATGCAATACTCTACGCGTTTCGTGCCAAGAGGCACTTCATCAGGAGGAGGAGGAGATGTGAAGATCATAGAAAAGAAAAACATAAGTACTACAGCGTCAATAATATTAAATGATAAAGTATCATTGCCGAGAGGTGCCAATCACTCCCTCAGTGTGAAGTCAAGGGGTGCACACACCAAAATGCCAGGCGGAAGGGGAAGGCATGTGTTCCCAGGGTGGAGGAGGATGGAGATCCAAGTCAAGGGCTGTTCTTAAAGGGTACTAGTAGTGTAATAGGGGAGGACGATGGTCTCATACCCAAGATAGATCCATCTAAGATAAACCAAACACATATATAGGATGTATACGAGAGAGAACACTACACCGGAGAAACACCCCCCCCTCCCTAATTGGGCCAGCCAGGCATTATTAATCATTATGTCCCTCAGTTAGTGCCAAAATATAGCTGGGGATAGAAAGATATATGTATATGAAAAATATATATATATGTATACATACATACAGCAGGGTGTTCCATAGGGAGAGCACTGGCTTATGCTATAATCATTGAAAGAGCATAATGGCTCTCAAGGCCATTACATACCAAGGGGAAGACACAGGATAAAAGGGGTTTATTCGTATAGTGAGGCCTCGGGGCAGCCTCCTGACATCCTCCAACACCACCGGTACGCGTGGGGCCGTGGTAGCGGCTAGTTCCCATCCCGCAGATTACCCTGTGACGTCACAGGAAACGTGGCCAGGAAGCAGGCATTACTAGCCGGGAAACTCTAATGAATAGGAGCTGCTATACAGTGATCGAGAGGCTGCCATCAGATCACACGTTTTTCACTGTAGGTCTCCCTCTCACCCCC
>NW_017308342.1:91825-102975 GCF_000935625.1 Nanorana parkeri | reverse complement strand
TGTATGGTAATAATGAAGAAAGGTGATTTAGGAGGATGGGAACTAGCTCCTTCATAGTGATCTGTCTAGTTCCTATCCTTCTAAATAACCTGTATGGTAATAATGAAGAAAGGTGATTTAGCAGGATGGGAACTAGCTCCTTCATAGTGAGCTGGCTAGTTCCCATCCTTATACATGACCTGACCACTAGGGGGCAAAAGGTTATTCTGTGGGATGGGAACTAGCCAGTTCACACTGAGCAAGCTAGTTCCCATCCTCAGAATTGACAAGGTGAATCTGCAGGATGTGAACTAGTCGCAACCGTGGGGCCGTCTCCAGCCGTGCACATCAAGTACCGGCGGCGGCGACGTGCGGGCGTGTGACGTAGGTGGTCAGCTGACCTAGAGTGTCCCGGCCTCCAGCCAATGGGCGACAAGCTGGCGGGATGCTCCCACCCTGAATGTAAAAAAGCTAGATGTTGCTCCGGAAAGATGTTCAAGGGGCCGGAGGATACAGCGCTGCGGGTCGTTACATGGAACGACCATGCCCGCACATACTAGGAGAAGGGGGACCAAAAGGTCCCCATCTGAGATGGAAAGTGTCTTCCCCAATTCCTGGCAAGAAAAAGGCACAGGAAGCATCCGCACCAGGGCAGGCAGAAATGGCACATATCTCGGATCACAACAAAAGAGTTTTTTTTTATATAAATGACATTAAATAAATGATACTAGCGTTATAACATCAACTAGATCAGTGGTCCTCAGCCTGTGTAACCTCAGAACCCACATTTGTACTTGGTCATTAAGTTGCAACCCAAGTCGCACTGCAATGGAACGCACGGCATTGGGGTACTGCGCGTTCCAGTGCAGGCGTACGAACTGTGGGTAGAAGGTGCGTTTGGGGTACCATTCAAATGAATGGTAATGCAACACACCTCTTACACCAGAATGCACATTAGGTGTGATTGCATGGTACAATTTAACTCACTGTACTAGAACGGGCTCTCAAAAACACTGACCTACACAACTACAGACACAATCTCACACACTCACAGACATTCTCACACACACATACACACTCCAAAAATGTTTCAGTGTCCACGCAGTCTCCCTTCCTTACGAAAGCTGAAGTGGATCCTCAGCCTGGGGTCCAGTGTGAGCTGCTGTGCCGTGACAGCTCCATCCATATGTGCATTGCTTGTACAGCTCCCTTGGGCGCCCTGCAGAGGTGCCGGGAGCCAGAATGTGATGTCACTCCTGTCCAGGCACCTCTACAGGGTAGGTGAGGGAGCTGTAAGCAATGCACGTATGGATGGGACTCACTCGCAGCCATACCCCCAGCCGACCTCACCTCATGCTGACGCTTGTCGTCTGGCAGCATATTTCGATTGGTTGCTTGGCGCGTGAACTGACAGTGCTGTGCTAGGGGGAGGCAGAGGAGCATCTCGCCTAGAAAAGTGGAAGGCATGCGGTGACCCAGTGAACACGGGGTCGCGACCCACCAGTTGAGAACCAAGGAACTAGATAATAGAAACAATATATGAAAGACAATACAAAATAAACATAATGGCAATTGTACAATCATAATCATTATTTAGGAGGCAATAGACATAATATTTAATGTGATACACAAATAAGTATATTACTCAGTTATAAATAGTATTTATATAATGACCAGACAGCACAGAGACACAATGAATCCAAAGAAGGATAATGGAAGGGCCAACTTCTGGCACAGTAGAATAGAAAAAAGAGATTTCTATGTTAAACAGCAATTGTTGTAATGGGCAACACAATGGTATATAGCAAACCCCCAGAACAAATTCAGGGAGAGTACCCAGAACCCAGAAAAGATGTACAACAAAGGAGCTTTTCGTCAACAAGCAGTACCCCGAAAGTGGGCTAATGCATGAAACAAAAGAGATAGAGCATCATGAGAACCAATACAGAGATAAGGATGCGGGGAAAGCATTTTCCACACTTATGATTAATTGCTCGCTGAGAACATATAAAGGTATGAATGTAGAAAAGGATACAGGGAAAGCATTTTCCGCACTACAATTGATTGCTCACTAAGGACATATAAAGATACAGACAAAGGATACAACTCCCTTTTAAGCATCATACTGTTGGAATGTACAACATTTTCATGTACGAAAACTGGCGAACAGCTATCTTCAAATCTTGACTCAGAGTGCATGGGTTATCAAAGAAACCAACTGTGTGTTATTCACGCCTGCAGGAGGCATGGCAAGGGGGGTAATAGAGATGAGATTCCTTCATCTGGACAGGATCATGCATTGCACCCTGTGATGTTGATAGGGGTGTATGCGCATTGGGAAGACACCCTCAAGATATCCTGCTTTGCATATGAAGGTGGCTGGCCATTGTCTAAAGATCAAAGGACGAGGTGTTGACCTAGGCCAAGGAATGACCTGCAGTACGATAGTGCCCCCTGCTGGAGGACTACAGTGCATGTGGACAAATATATAGGACGATGCCGATTGGCCGAAAGACCTATAAGGGACATGCAGAATTATGGGTAAAGGGGTGTCGATGTATGTGAATGAATGGGTCCGGTTTACTATAAAAGTCCGTACTCAGCTATATTGCTCTCTCTCTGAGCCCAGCCAAGACATAGAAACCAGAGGACAGACTTGCTGCGTAAAGTATTCTTTTGATTGTCTTATCGTACTTTTGTATCTTTTATTATGTTTAGCTATATTTGTGTATAAATAAATAAGACCATTGCTTCTTTTAACCATTGTATCGTTACCATCATTGGAAGCAGAGAATAGCAAGTTAGCTTATTTCAGGAAGCCAAGCCAATTTAGATATTACACATACCAACCTAAAAAGAGGCAGGCCGATGCCAAATAGTGGTGGTGAAAATCAGCTAAGATGTTTATTAGGAGATCAAGCCAGTTTGAATAAAACTTGCACCAACACTAGCAAAGTCAAGGTGGGGGTGGAAAGAAAGAAATTAGGTGTGGGAAAATCTATCGCTATTAGGTCCCTTTAGTTCTAGAGGAATGGTTTGAAGCTCAAAGCCTCATTAAGACCCAGGGTTTTTTTGGCGTGGAGTTTATATATCCATCCCATTTCTTTGCGAAGAACTTTCTGATCTAAATTTCCACCCCGTATACCGTCCTCAATATGTTTCAGGCCGTAAAAAGACAGGACCCCAGCGTTGAAATTATGATATAGCCCGATATGTCGGCTAACTGGTGTGGTCATCTTACCATTGAGGGCCAAGTATACATGGTCCTAAATCCGTCTAGAAAATGGTCTGATTGTTTTACCAATATAGAATGCTCCACAAACACATGACATTAAATAAACAATTCCCTTAGTGTTGCAATCAATATGGTATCTGGGGAACCATGATCTGCCATTAGGTAGTTTAATATGGTTGCCTTGCTTGATGTATTTACAGACATTGCACTGTTGGCAGCAAAAGGTGCCATTATCCCTTCTGGTGTTAATTTCGGCCTGTGATAGATAATGACTGTGTGTCAGTTGGTCCCTCAGAGATTTAAAGTGCCTGTATGCAACTTCAGGTTTGGGGCCCAGGAATTTAGAGATACTGGAGTCCTCCAAAAGCAGATGCCAATGTTTCTCCATGATGTTTCTAATCTGAGTATGTTGATTAGAGTAACTCGTAATAAAGCGCATACTAGAGGTTTCACCAGGATATCCAAGTTCTTTTCTCGAGGAATCAATTTTTCCCGTTTCTGGGCCCTAACACGTTGATATGCTTAATTAAGGAGTTTTTTTTTGCTATAGCCCCTCAGCAGTAATCTATCTCTAGGTTTTCTCGCCTCCTCCTCAAATAGATCATCGGCCGAACATATATGTCTAAGACGCAGATATTGGCTGTAGGGTATACTGTTTTTAAGAGGTGGGTGGGCACTAGAGGCATGTAAAATAGTGTTGGCCGCCGTTTTCCTTTCTAAAAAGGTTGGTAAAAAATAGATCCATCCTCTTCTACCCCTACGCGGACATCCAAGAAAGCAATGGATCTCTTGTGGCAGGTCATCGTGAATTTCAGATTATATTCATTAATTTGTAAAGATTCGATAAAGAGGTCCAGTTGTTCCTTCGTACCTGTCCACACCATAAAGATATCATCAATATACCTAAGCCATAACAATACAAACTCCAATAGGCCTGTAGTGTCCTCCTGGTGAACAAGGTATCTTTCCCACCCCAGATACAGATTGGCGTAGGAAGGGGCACAGCAGGTGCCCATTGCTACACCCTGAATCTGTAGGTAGTGGGATTCATTGAAGATGAAAACATTGTGTCTAAGGATGAACTCCAAAACATCCTAAATGAATCAATTGTATTGCCCATTACAACAATTGCTGTTTAACATAGAAATCTCTTTTTTTCTACTCTACTGTGCCAGAAGTTGGCATTTCCATTATCCTTCATTGGATTCATTGTGTCTCTGTGCTGTTTGGTCATTATGTAAATACTGTTTATTTATAACTGAGTAATATACTTATTTGTGTATCACATTCAATATTATGTCTATTGCCTCCTAAATCATGATATGATTGTACAACTGCCGTTATGTATATTTTGTATTGTCTCTCATATATTGTTTCTATTATCTAGTTTATGTTATAACGCTAGTATCATTTATTTGATGTCATTTATATAAAAATACTCTTTCTTTGTGATCCGAGATATGTGACACCTGTGCCTGCCTTAGTGGGTTATCACTTCTGCCTGCCCTGGCGCCGGGCAGATGCTTCCTGTGCTCCTTTTTTTGGCCAGGAATCGGGGGAGACTCTTTCCATCTCAGATGGGGACCTTTTGGTCCCTCTCCTCCTAGTGTGTGCGGGCATGGTCCTTCCATGTAACGACTGGCAGCGCTGTATCCCCCGGCCCCTTTAACATCTTTCCGGGACGGCATCTAGTTTTTCACATCCAGGGTGGGAGCGTCCCACCATCTTTCCACCCATTGGCTGGAGGCCGGGACACTCTAGGAGGACCACCTACGTCACACGCCGCCTCTCATATGCCCGCACGTCGCCATCAGACCTTGCAGTGCACAGCTGGAGATGGCCCCACGCGTACCGGCGGTGTTCGGTGTTGGAGGTTGTCAGGAGGCTGCCCTGAGGCCTCACTACCGTGTTTCCCCGAGAATAAGACTATATTACAGAAATCACTGAAGATAGCGCTAGGTCTTACTTTCGGGGTAGGTCTTACTTTCGGGGAAACACGGTATACAAATAAACCCCTTTTATGCTGTGTTTTCTTTATCTTTCATATACATATATCTTTCTATCCCCAGCTATATTTTGGGCACTAATAATAAAGGCACAGAGTATGTCAATTATAAGGAAAATCATCCTTCCTTATGATATTCAGCAAGAAATTATCTGAATCAAAGCTGGACTACATGGATGGAAGGTCCAGTAATGGTGCACTGCAAGGGAAGAGGTTGAGAAAGGTGGGGAGAAGCAGAGAACAATGCACAAAAGTAAGTAGAGGGGTAAGATGAGGCAGAAATAGAAATACAGGTAACAGGATGTAAAGGATAGTGGGGAGGAAGGAGGCATGATGGTCCTCCAATTCTCTCTATCATACAGGTAACAGGATGTAAAGGATAGTGGGGAGGAAGGAGGCATGATGGTCCTCCAAGTGTCTCTTGTGACGTGTATTTTATTAAGAGAAATTTGAGTACCTGGGAGCATTGAAAGACCAAGCTGCCCAAGTAGTGGTATATTCTAATTTGTTGTGAGGTTCTGCAGTCAGATGCTCCATAAGCATAAGGGAACCAGCTCAGAAACTCACTGGTCAGAGAAGGGATATGAGATGTGTTTGCCAATATTGTGTTAAAATGTTCTGGTAAGGAAATGACACCTATCCTTAATAGATTTCATTATACCAGGCAGAATAGATAGAAAGAGGAGGGGGGGAGTTTGGATTCCAAGATAGAATGAAGCTACAGAACTGTTTGATTGGAGCACATGCCTAGCAAATTTGGGTCATAGTCACCTTTTCTCTGCAGTCCCATCACCACTCATTAAAAACAGAGGGGTAGGGGTTGTGTCCTGGACATGGCGGAGTGAGGCAGCACTTAACGAGAGCTCTGTGCAGTTTGCCCAGGATGGCTGGATAGTAGATGTTTTTATAGAAGTTTTTACCCCATGTCAATAGCGGGATCTATGTTCACCACTGGCAGAGGTCACCGGCAGATGGATCTCCTGGAATTATTCTCCTGTGCGGGAGCAGACAGTTCGATAAGGCTGGATCCCAACATGGCGGCCTCGTGTGCGGACCCCGCCAAAAAACTCCCCAAGTCTCTCCCACTGTCGGCGCAAACTCCGGTCCGCCGCCCGAGTCCGCCACCCTCACCCATCAGCACTCCACTTCTACCCGATGAGTCGTCCCTTACCGGGTTGGAGGAGTCCAGAGCGGCTTCTGCGCCAAACGGTGGTGACGACTGGAGGGCCTTTCTACCGCAACTATCCACCAAACAGGACTTAGACTGTATAGCCACGAAGATAGTGGATGCCCTCCGTCCGGAACTCCAAGAAGTGAAACAGCACCTCTCCACCTTAGATGGCCGGGTTGAGACAGTCGAAGCGGTGACCACCTCCCTGCAGGGGCGCATGGAGGCCCTGGAATCGGAGCAGGCCGCACACCAGCAGCAACTTACTTAAATCTATTTACAAGTGGATGAAAGCGAAAATAGAAACCAGGAATAACCTGCGTCTCAGGGGGATCCCTGAAGCAATGTCGGGTGCAGAATTGAGGTCCCCAGTGGTAGCCATCCTTAATCACTACCTTGACAAGCCACCTAGCACAGAACTGAAACTGGATCGAGTGCATAGAGTGCAGGGGGCCCGCTCCTTACCATCAGGGGTCCCGAGAGACGTCCTATGCCGAGTTCACTTTTATGCCATAAAGGAGAATATACATCACCAGGCCTGGAACAAGGGACCACTGGACTTCGAAGGGGCCAGGGTCCAAATTATGCCGGATCTCTCCCGCCATACGCTCCGCATGCGTCACACTTTGAGGCCTGTGCTGGCTGTGATCAGGGCCACAGGTGCCAATTATCGTTGGGGTTCACCTCATTGTCGCTCGGGAGAATCTGGTATTTCATCTACATGATCCTGCTCAGTTGCCGGGCCTTTTCGCGTTCCTGGAGTCAGAGGCTGTCCCTTTTCCGAATTGGCTGGATTTCTCTGCGGACCGCCCTGTGCCGGGCCCATCCACCCCACGACCAGCCAGGGGATCGAGGCCTCGTCAGCGATCTTTGTGGCACCCCATCCAGAAGCAGAGATACCAGGGAGCCATGAGTAGATCTACCTGCCAGCTCTCCCTGCATCAAAGGTGATACATGCGGGCCCCCCGATATAACAGTTTGATCTACCTTACCTTTCCAGATCCACTGGACTGATTCCTGTCCACTTGCGGCCCGCGTTGGCCCTCCAAATCTGAGGCTCAGGTGCACTTTGAACAAGGAGGGGGGTGGCGGTAAGGGTTAACCGCTTCCACTTGTACTGGCTACCAGAATTGTTTCATGTCTGACCCCTACCCGTGCCCCGCACACGTTGGGTGCCATGTCCTAGTGGGATGCTGTTATTTGCTATGTATGTCATATATTTCCATAAGTGCCATGTGACTCATAATGTCTGCAGGATGAGTCCAGGTTCCGGCACCGGTCTGGGGGATGGTGGACTGCCTTGGACACTCAGGCCCTATTTGGTGGAGGTACTGAGGCGAAGTTTTGTGGCCCACTTACACTCGGACGGTCCTACGAACCCCTGCCTTAAGCCGAGATTCTGGGGTAGAGTGTTAAACGGCTGATAGCTATGTATGCGGAAGCTAATCACACAAATGTGGCTCCCCTGGCCGTCCCGGCCATGCTTAGCACAGCTCCGTTACACGTTTTATTGGTTATATACATTTGTTGAAAAGTTTGAAGTTTTTCTTATTTGTTACCTTATTGCTGCTTTACTGCACTCCCAATTGTGCATACAAAGGTGCTACTAGGTCCCCCAATAGGACATCTCCTGCCCTCCTATGAGGGGGGAGGTGCGCTATATCGTTGTCGACCCGTAGTCGGGTCTGACAGGTGGTATCCTCCACAGGGACTAGTTCTCCTTAGTTTTCTGGGTCTCTCTTCGGTTGTCCGTAGGTTCTTATAGGTTTCCTCTCTATCCCCCCTTCTCTACTCTTATCCTCCTACCCTCTCTAGCCCTATCCGCAGGCCTTTACTGTCTTCTCCCAACCCTATCTCCTTCCCCTCACTCCGGCCTCCCTCTCCTCTCCCGCTAGACATGGTGCGACCTGGGGGCCCCGCCCCACTGCAGAGTTCTGATGAGGTGATTGTGACAGACTGAACTGTCATTGAGGCTGCTGGAGGAGCCTGAGGGCTAGCCTCCTTCCTACGGACTATGGACCCAGATCTATGGAGAGCCCCCTCAGACCTCTTGGGGTTACATGGAACCATTCTCCTAGGATATGTGTGGAGTGGATATACTGCATGTTTCCCCCGACATTACAGACACACATCACTGTGTTCAGTATAGGCAGCAGGCTGTCTGGAGGGGCCATTGTTGTGATGATCTGATTAAGGACATTCATTAAGTTCAAAGAGTGTCTGTGCTTAAAAGACTTCCAATGCGGCACCTAGCTGTCTGGGGTAGAGGACACACGGAACTCTCTAATCTGATCCTGTGAGGTATAAACTCTGTGTGCTTCCTCAATAAAGCAGATCTTGGTTCCCACCTCAACATTGGTTTTGTCTGATGATTGAGGAGTTTAGCGTTCTGTCCTAATATATTGGTTCTGTCCAATAATTAGGCAGGTTTGGGCTGATGACACTGGAATTCGGGTTCCAGCGGGGAGGAAGCTGATTTCTGGCGGAGGTACCCAGTCGGGGTACCAGGTGGTCCGTCACAGTGATTAGATTCACTTTGCTCAACGTCAGAGGTTTAAATATACCTGAGAAGCGTTCCAGGCACCTAACGGACCTGAGACGTTTTAGAACGCAAGTGGTCTTCTTACAGGAGACCCATTTTAAATCTCAACAGATCCTACGCCATCACAACCGAGACTTTCCAGAGGTTTATCACTCCTCCCCTATATCTAAATCCAAGGGGGTTAGCATTTTGTTGGCCAGTACATTGCCATGGAGTCTCATGGACCTCCGGCGGGACCCGGAAGGTAGATTTATATTTGCCAAGGACCAGATGGGGGGGACTGTACTTACACTAGCCAATGTGTATCTGCCCAACTCGGACCAACTGACCTTTCTGAGTCACGTTGTGTCCTTACTGCTCGACTTCTCGGAGGATACCTTGATCGTTAGTGGCGACTTTAACTTTGCCCAGGACCCAATACTGGATGTTTCCAGGGGAGCCTCACACCTTTCAAAAGTTGAAAGCTAAACTGCATGTTGCGTTTGGTGGACGCGTGGCAGTTCCTGCATCCTGGGGACAGAGATTACATGTTCTTCTCCCAGGTACATCAGACTTATTCCAGAATAGATCTTTTCTTTGTGAGTCATCAGACCCTACAGTGCTTACGATCGGCAACCATTGAATATTTTCTACTATCCGACCACGTCCCTATTCACATGGAACTGGCCATGTTGCCACCACGTTCCACGTTATCCTCTTGGCTAGGGATGTCCCGATGCCACTTTTTTTTTTTCTTTTCGTTCAATAGGTTTTTATTGGCAGATAAAGGTAGAAAAAAAACAAAACTTGCACATCCGTTACAGGTGGTAGTGCACGTATTACAGACATCAAGTAGTAACAGCGCATGGTGTTTAATACAGTAGCGCAGTATATTATCTATGTCCGTTTCAGCATGTACATAACATGTGAGGTCGCTTGCTGATGACCGCCACCTGATGGATGAACGTGTCAGTCTAGCCGAGCAGACTGGCTGTAACCAAGGTTTTGGAAAGGTTTTAGCAGGAAAGTATGGAAAGGTAGACAAAAGATAATGGGATGAAGGGCTGTTATACAGTCCTAGCGAAGGAGGGGACAGTTGTAAGGAAGCGAGTAGAGGGGAAGGAGGTAAGATGGGAAGGTAGGGGGTGAGGTGGAGGGAAGTGGAGGACAGTGACGCCCGGGAGTATTGCTTGACGTGTAGTATGCACTATCGGGGGGTGGGTTTCAGGGTCATGTGTCTAGCAAAGTTCGATCAAAGTTCGGTGGGAAGAAATTTGCCACCCATGGTTCCCATACCCTATTGAATTTGGGTAAGCTGTCGAGTAGTTTTGCAGTTAGCTTCTCGTTGATCATAGTCCAGTGGATCCTGTTTTAACTGCTGCGATACTCAGGGTATTCGAGAGCCAGGTGTGTGCTATGACCTGTTTTGCCGCCGTAAGGACATGGGTGAGGAGTCGAAATTCGTTTTTAGATATGTCAGGTGGCCTAACGTTTAGTAATGCCTCCCCCGGGGTCAGGTGTATGCTTCGTTTGGTGAGGATACCAAGTATCGCGTTCACTTGTGACCAGAGCCTTTGGGCTATCGGACAGTTCCACCATATATGGAGATAGTCCCCTCTTACTGGGCAACCTCGGAAGCAGTTTGGTGAGCTGCCCGGTGTAACATGGGCCAGATGGCTGGGCACCATGTACCACCTGTATAGAACTTTATAATTGGTCTCTACTGCTGACGCATTGCGGGAGCAGGAGGCTGTGGTGGCCCATATCTGTTCCCATGAGATTTCGTCTACCGCTATCCCCAGGTCAGTAGCCTTATGGTTCGTGGGGGTGTTATGGAAATTCACTTGGTTCAACGCACAAATCCATGTCACATTAAGCTGCGCCAAACGCAAAGAATTTCCCCCGTTGTACTACGCTCCTTTATGCAAGGACTGGAAGTATCTCCTTCTATAGAGTCATGTAGAGTCAGGAGACAGATGTTGCTTGCTCGATAATCCCATGCTAAGAGACCTGAGCGCATGTGTGTTTATACCTGCCCAACAGGAAGTGATGTCAGACAGGAAGGGGTGTCTCAAACAGCGAGACAGGAAGTGATGTCAGACAGGAAGTGAACAGGAGTCAGCTAACAAATCACATGTAGTAACAATCAATGACCACCGGAGTGACTTTATCCAGCGTTGCTCAGTGAGCAATGCCACATAACGTTACTAGGATTCTCATGCGCGCTCATTCACAGGGACAA
>NW_017308342.1:46996-91743 GCF_000935625.1 Nanorana parkeri | reverse complement strand
TAAGTTCTATACACAAATATCTCCCTGTGGCCCTTGCCAGTTTGAGGTGCACTTCCCTCGCTAAAATAAACTAAACAAATAAACAAAACTGATACTCTTCATCCTTTGACGTAGTTGAGCAACTTCTTGCAGTGACCGGCGTGGACCCAGTTGTCTCATCCCTCGAACTTCAGAGAGGTTGGCGTCATCAGCGGTACCTGGAATGGCCCAAGATATCTCGGCTCTCGTCCCGTCCTTGGATGTTTCTTTAGCATGACCCAATCACCTGGTTGACTAGAAAGAACACTGGTTACTGAGCCTGGGTACGGGAGAGACTCCCGAACCCGGTGGTGGACGTAGGCGGTAACCCGTGGGGCTGCCTAGGGGCACCCCTGATGGAATAAAGGGCTACAGCAAGACATTCAGGACATGATGTCTGCAAAAATCTCACCCAATCACCGTCAAAGAAAAGTCGTGATGGTTCTTGACGTGATTCCCTACTAGGCTGGAAAATTGATAGGTTAGAAAGTTTGAAAATTGTCATTTTTTTCACACCATTATCTCCCCCCTTATCTTCCTCCTCAAAACCTTCTGTAGATGGGGGAATGATTTAAAACCCGTGGGGTCGATAAGCTTGTGGATCTGTGTGATGCCCGCTTTATCCCAATGTCGATAGGACGGAGCCGACTCCACCCCTGGAGGAAAAGCGGGGTTATGTAGAAAAGATAGGAGGGGCATATGGGGAGACATCAGGCCACCAGAGTATTTGACCCCGTCCCACACCTTAAGAGAATGGAGAGTGATGGGGTTAGTCAATGACCGCCTGTCTGCAGGGGTTAACCAGAGAAGGTTGTGTATCTGAAGAGGGCTGCTATCCACCGCCTCCAGTGCTACCCACAGCGGTGTTTCAGCAAGCGCATGGAATTTAGTGAGTTGTGATATTTGGGCGGCCTGGTAGTATTTGGCCAGATTGGGGACTCCCAATCACCCATCTTACGGGGTTGGTACAGAATTGTCTTGGAGACCCGGGGTCTACGATCCTGCCAGATGTATCTGGCAGGATCGTAGATAGCAGAGTTTGGAGTTTACGACGAAGAGGCGGATAGTTGGCTTCGAACAAGATGTGATACTCGCTGGTGAGGAAAACCCCAAGATATTTAAGCTTTGTTCTTTCCCATTGATACGAGAAGGACTCTTGGAGTGTCTGTAGGAGGTCGGGGGGAGGTTAATATTAAGAGCTTTCGATTTTAATGGGTTAACCTGCAAGCCTGAAAGGGAGCCGAAGGATGTAAGGAGTGCTTGGAGATTGGGCAGGGTAACTAGTGGGTTTGTTATTACAAGAAGGACATCATCTGCAAACAAGCTTAATTTATAGTGATGGCCTGCTACCGATAAGCCTGTAATGTCTGGGGAGGTTCTAATGAGATGTGCTAGGGGTTCAATGGCCAGAGCGAATAAGAGAGGGGAAAGTGGGCATCCTTGGCGTGTGCCTCTCAGTATTGGGAAGGGTTTGGACTTAAATCCTGCGTACCTGACCACGGCCATTTTTCAGTATTAAGCGCTGCAGTACTTTGACTGACGTTTATTCCGTTATGCAACACTGTACTGAAACGAATTTCATACCATTTTTTGGGGACAGATAGAGCTTTCTTTTGGTGGTATTTAATCACCACTGGGGGGGTTTTATTTTTTACTATATAACAAAAAAAGTACCCTAAATTTTGAAAAAAACTACCTATATGTTTCCTATAAAATGTTATGAAACATTTATTATCACCCCAACTTTTTGGTACAATATAAAAGTTGGGGTCACGTCGGGTAAATAGACACTAAACATGTCAAGCTTTAAAATTGCTCATGCCCTCGAAATCACAGAAAACGACCGCAACCAATATTGGCCATAGGCGACTCTTTAAACGTTTTTCCCGCTCATCAGTTTAGTGTAATCAGTGATTGATGGCCCTAAAATTATTGCTCTCCGACGTCCACGCCGATATGTAACGTGCGGCATAATGGGCGCAATCGTCGTTTTTGTACATAGGCGCACCCGACGCATGTTTGTGTGTGTATGTGGGGGGCGGGGGACTTCAAAACATTTTTTGTGTTTTTTTTTTATTATTATTTGTGAATATTTTTTTAGCTTCTTTATTTTTTGTAATGCTTTACTTTTTTTCTTTTTTTTTAGTTTTTGTTTTAGACAACTTTATTGCTATCACATAGGGGACTAAGAAATCCCTTATGTGATAGCCAGTTCACCAAACAGGCCCTCTTTATGGAGACATCAGGGGTCTCCAAGACCTCTGATGTCACCTAGGGACCTCCAGAGAAGCTGATGAATCAGAGATCTGCTTCATCAGCTTCTCCCCGGTGTTCCGCACCGGAGAGTGACACTGAATGCAGGAAGTGATGCAAGAAAAAAGTAATTGGATTGGTTTCTGAGTCAATTTCCTGCTGACTCTGTGACCCCTGTGCATTCTAGTGACCTTTGTAGGCCCTGTGCATTCCTGCGCTCCCAAGAGAGGTGTCATCACCTGAACACTTTTCTCCTCATCTAGCACCTGCTTTTCAGTGCAACCCTAAAGCACATATGTGCTCTGCTTAGCGTCCCTTAGAGTAGCCTTTGCAACTCGGTCACTTGCAATTTTCCCACGGAAAAAGGTCCCATCTGTCCCAGGCCTTTGCTGTTCTTGTGGACAAAGAGGACATTTATTAAGCAATGTCAACAGGGGCTGGGAAACTCAGTCTAGTGTGACTGGAGGGGGGCATGCTGGAGAACTGTACTCCCCTTTTTAACGGTCCACAAACTGAATACAGTTGCATCTAAACAGGTCTTCATAGATTTGGGACCAGCTGGCAACTTTTTCTTCTTATTTTGTACGAATGTTTGACTGGTCCTTTGAGTCATTATGGCAACCCTTTCAAATCTCCATTGTAGATGGCACTATCCTTTCCTTTGGATCCATCCACTCTGATATCTTGTGAGGGGATTGAATATGATGGTTTAGGTTCATGGGAGAAGGATCGCACCAAACCCTTAATACATCAATCCTTCAAACACCAAAGAGAGAAATGTGGCCTTTAAGGTGCCAGAACACATTATGCTAAATATCTTAAGTTAAAACATTACTTTATTCAGTGTCATCATAAAATATAATCAGACAATACAAGTCCATAACATCAAACATTAGGTCCGACCCTCAAGCCACATCCGTGGGTCACAATAAACTATCCATTTCAATTGTATCTTAATATCCCTTTGCAATTTCTTGTGTTTGTTGAATATTTGTGGCCCACTGTAGCTGAAGCATGGTATGATGCTTTTCGCCTCAAGCTTCCTGCGGAACCTGCATTGGGTCTGAAAATATTTCAATGTACATATCTTTTAGGTATTCAACAAACCATTGCAGCATATTGCTTATCTAAGAATTGACTTCAGATGTGGGACACTTAACAGATGATGTCTGAGGTAAGGATCATACACCAACCCTCCCATACCCAATGGGGGCATTTGGCCCCTCAAATGTTGGGAGCCCCTGTGGACACCAGGGAGATTTATAATCATCAATCAATCATAATGAAATCTGCACATACAAAATTTGTCCATGAAATCCAGAAACCTTAGAAACACATAATTCCCCTTCTTAGCCACCCATAATATATAAACATCAAATTTAGTCCACACATGCCTAGGGGTCCGAGTATCTATCCATTTCCCTTAAAATGTGGTGGTAGCTACTGTTTTTTGTTTTGTAAAGGGTTAACTGCGGCGTTAATCCACCCTAGTGACGATCGCTCTAAGTCTGCTGGCCTGAGATTGTTCTCTCCACTCTTCAAGATTGTGAGTGGATTATGGATGAAGAAAGTCGAGCCTTGCACCATCTCAAAGGATGGTCTTCCTGGGTACTCTTCTAGACACTTGCAAGAATTCAGTGAGTTTACAGAAGGACACAATTGCCAAAATTCGTCGGCGAGTGCTGCCGCTCATGTCATTGCATCGGGTACAAGCCTCCCAGTGCTTAAGCCTTCTAGGAACCTTCTCGTCAACAAATCCCATGGTCAGGTGGGCACACTGTAAAATGAAAACTTTCCAGATGGGTTTCCTTGCCCAATGGCCAGGAAACACCTTCACCAAAAAAATCAAGATCTCTCATGCAATAAGGAGTTCAGTTTGGTGGTGGATTCACCGATATAATCTTTCCAAGTTGCACTTTAGCTGGTAGTAGTCTCTGTGGATGCCGATCATCAGGGCTGGGGTGCCCATTACAAAGATTTTTTTTTTTAAATGCTTTTTATTGAGATTTTCAAGTGTCATAGACACAATAATACCAATCAACCGGGTCAACATAACTCAGGCTATTATGCAATATCTACACACTCTTCACTAGTCTTAAGATTATAAGATTACAAGGTTACACAATAAGTTGGTTACAAGATTCAATACATGGTAGTCACCCTCCAACACAGGGAGTATACAACATGGGGAATTGAACACAGCCACATGCAGTCAATATGGTAGGAAATACTTCCAGGAATTCAGAGATCTAGAAGTGGGGTCATTAGGCTAAAGGATGAGAGTGCATTCAGTACTTCACCCCACTTCTACCATTGTGTTAGAGGAGGACAGCCATGGATCCCAGATGCGGTCAAAACGTGTCAGGTTGCCCCTCTGCTCATACGTTAGTTTGTAAATGGGCAATGCCTGATCAACCAGTCTTTTCCACTCGCCCAGGGAGGGAGCCATCGGGCTACCCCAGACCAGGAGGATGGTCTTCCTGGCATAGAATAAAAGGAGACGGAGGAGTGTCTGAGTTCTTGAGGCCAATGGCAGTTCCCCAAAGAGACCTAGGAGGCAGAACGCAGGGTTGCAAATATTGGGGAAGCCGAGGCCAGCTTCCATGAAGGAAGTAACCTCTGACCAAAAGGCTCTGATGACAGGGCATGACAAAAAACAGTGTAGGAAGTCAGCCTCTTGCCCTCATCGCTTAAAACAACGCGAGGCCGGGCTAAAGCCGAGTCTATCTAGAAGAACGAGAGTGTAGTAGACCTGGTAAAAGAATTTCATTTGGATCAATTTGTCCTTAGAGACACTATCACAGATGACATGTAGCTACTCCTCAAAGTCTCCCAAATCATCCTCCACTAGATCCGGGAGAATCGACCACCACCTCTGTTTGCGGCTGTCAAACCTACCGGCTCTATATGACATAAGTTCCACATAGTTAGTTTGTTGTAAGTAGAGATCAATTTTGCTGAGTCATCCCTTCGCAGCAGCCCCTCCAAAGGAGGTTAGTATGACTGCTTCAGTTGCCGTACAGGCGTTCCCAATCTGGGGGACCAGCCAGTCATGAACCACCACTAGTTGGGATGCGAGGTAGTACATGTGAAAGTTAGGAAAGGCCAGGCGCGCCATTGAACGAGGGAGCTGCAGCACCTCCAAGGCCACCCTAGGGTTACAACTCCCCCCCACAGAAACACAGTACAAATGGAGTCAATTTTACGCAAATAACTTTTTGGGACATAGTAAGGGGCATCCGCTAGGATATACAGCAACTTGGGGAGGAAGTTCATCTTAATAATATTGACTCTTGGGGGGCGTGGCCGGGATGTGAAGCAGTGCGGACGTGTCCACCGGAGCTCTGTCTCTACACTAACCTTCTCCTGTAGACATCCTGCTCGTTCAGACCCGGGATCTACTCACCTCGGTTCCGTGGGTCGTCCGGTGTGCCATGTCCTACAGGTCCGGTAAGCGCACGGACACGCCGAAACGAGGCGGGAAGAAAGGCAAAGGGGCGGCCTCGAGATCATCCGGCGCCATCTTGGCTTCTTCCCCGGCTGCCTGCGAGTGCTCCTGCAAGCCTCGTGACATGGAGAGGGAAACCGCCGATCCTGAGACAGGCACTGAACATATCCATGATGCCCCATCCACATCAGGTACTGGGACAGCAGGGACTGCCACAATCCTGGAAGCCATAGAGGGATGCAAGATAGCCCTCACTGCTAAAATAGATCATTTAGCAGTGGAATGCACGCTGATCCGGCATGATCTGGACAAGATTAGGGGCTGACTGTCACAGGCTGAGACAAGGGTGTCTGGGGTGGAAGATTCCGTACGGGATCATGCAAATTCCATCCAGGATTTACAACATACGGTCAAGATCCTGGCTGCAAAGGTGGATGATTCTGAGAACAGGCTGAGAAGAAATAATGTGCGCATAGTAGGCCTGCCGGAGGGAGCGGAGGGCTCACAGGCCCCTGTGTTTGCTGAAACCTTCTTTAAAAATCTGCTAGCCCTGAAGGAGTTGCCCCCGATCTTTGTGGTTGAGAGGGCCCATAGGGTCCCAACAGGCAGGATGACACCAGGGGCCCCTCCGAGACCGTTCCTAGTGCGCCTCCTGAATTATCGTGACCGAGATCGGATATTGGCGGCTGCTAGAGCGTACCCTGATCTCCGCCATGAAAACGCCTCAATTCGCCTTTTCCCTGACTTCTCGGCTGAGATTCAGAAGCGGAGGAGATCCTTCGTGGATATAAGGCGCCGCCTCCGGGAGAAGGGCATACAATATAGCATGTTGTACCCCAGCAAGCTACGGGTCCCCCATGCCGGTAAAGTCCGCATGTTCGACTCACCGACCTCCACTGCTGAGTGGCTGGATACGCTGGGATGAGCGCACACCGACTGGTGCCACCCTGGAATCCTATCCTGTTTGTTTTCTACCGGTTTTCCTTATGTTTTATTTGTTCATGCCAGGCCTATCCAGAGCAGGGCTCTCTTGCGCCCTGGCCAGCTGGGGACAGTCCTGGATGTCAGGCCCCTGCGGTTACTATTTCTACAGCTCCGTGCCTCGGATGAAACATCCTCATTAGTGACTAGCGGAGACGCCTGCCTATGGCCTGCATTATTATTACGGAGCCAGGAGCAAGGGCGTCTATGGCATGGCGGATACACCTAACCCCCTTTTTCCTTTATGCATCCTGCACAACATACAGGCCTTGGGGTCGCGATGAAGGTTGCTGAACGGATGTGGTCCTGTAATGTGGAGACGTGAACTAGCTCCGGAACAGTTATAGCTTTTGGACGGACACTGACTTGTTGTGTTTTTCTTTTTTCTTCCTTTTTTTCTATTTTTGCTGCGGCACACCGGCATATGCCTTGGTATATGTACACCTTAGTTTGAGGTGCTACATTGCCTGACTGTTTGGGGTTTTCGGGATTAAGCTTCCCGGGACAATGTTAATGTTTGGTTCCTTGTGTTTCCTGAGGAAGTGGGGTAGTTTAAATGTTAGATTGACTCTTCCCATGAGGTCCAGTGGTAAGTCCATCCACTGTTTAGTCTTCAAATGAAGAGAGTCAATAGTCTGCATCAAGTTATTAGCAATATAGGAGGAGAGGGGCAGTTGAACCTTAACACCCAGATACTTAAATTCATTTGCAACCCTTAGCGTGGACATAGGGTGAATATTTGCCACTGTAGCATCATCCAGGGGAAAAAGAACAGATTTGTCCCAGTTAACCTTGAACCCCGAAAAGGTTCCAAATAAGTCCAGTAGCTGGAGGAGGTGACATAGGGAGCCATTGGGATCCGACAGATAAATCAGCGTATCATCAGCATATAAAGAGATTCGCTCCTCCAAGTCACGTATCCTCAAGCCATGTGTGACGGACTGAACCGTCACTGGTGCTGTTAGAGGAGCCTGGGGGCTAGCCTCCCTACTGACTATGGACCCAGAACTATGGAGACCCCCCTCGAACCTCTTGGGGTTACAATGAACCATTCTACCAGGTTTATGTGTGGATGGATGTACTGTACATGTTCCCTGGCATTACATTTGGATGACCCTGTGCGTATTATAGGTACAGGCTGTGAATCCAGCAGCACCGAAGGGGGATAATTCTGGACATTGAACTGTTACAGTTTATTGGTCCCTTTGTTGTATTGTGTTGATGATGGGATTAGGATAGCTGATTCTAGGAGTAGCTGACTCCAGGTGTAGATGAGTAGATTACCATATTATACACTCAGGAGATAATCCCATCACATGTGTCTCCTCCCTCCCTATTCATTCATTAAGGCATCGGGGAGGGGATGTCTGTTTGCATGGTGTTCATGTTTGATTGCGTTATGTGTTTACACTTCTTGAACTGTATATATACTGAGCTGGTCTTCAATAAAGCAGATCCCTGTTGGAACTTACATACAGCCTGCCTGGTGTTTGTTCTGAGCTATCACAACTGGATTCGAACGGCACATAGCTGTAGTTCCAATCCCGGATTATGGGACGATCGAAGAATCGGACTTTGCGGTCTGACATCTGATCCAATAGTAGCAGAGGAGTGCCGGGAGAGTGGAACCAAGCGAGCAGGGGCTCGTTACATTGGTGGCAAGCGACGGGATCTGCTCTCCAGTTATTGGGACACTCCAAACCACCACAGGGAATGATCAGCTATGCAGCCTGCAGGAGAGAAACGCTGAAAGACCTACTTGAGAGCCGAGGAGGGACCGCTGGAACAAAGAACAAGGCCACCCTGATCAGTGAGCTAGCCAGGATGGATCAGAGGGATGGTGATGCTGGACCCCGGTCAGTTGGAGACTTGTTTCAGCAACGAGTTCTACAGCGGTTGGCGTTATATGGTCTGATTCTGATAAGAATCAGACGTTGCGGTCTGACATCTGATCCAATAGGAGCAGAGGAGTGACGGGAGAGTGGAACCCAGGGACTCGTTACACCATGTATAGAGACAGACTCCCGTACCCTAATCGCCAAAGGCTCAGTTGCCAGGGCAAAGAGGATAGGGAACAACCCTGTCTAGTACCCCGGAAGTATCTAAACGGGTTAGACACTTCCCTGTTGATGCGCAATCTGGCCACTAGGGTGTTATATAGAATCTCTATCCAGTGGATCATTTGGGAGCCAAACCCATATGCTTCTAGTACTTTTAGTAGATATAGCCATTCAACACTGTCAAAGGCTTTTTGGGTATCAAGTGAAATTAATGCTCTACCTTCAGTCGTGGTATGAGAGTATTGGGCGTTGGTGAAAAGTCTGCGTATGTTCATCCTAGTGGAGCGGCCTGGCATAAATCCTGCCTGGTCGCTGCCAATAAGGGACAGAACGTGTTTATTTATGCGTATTGCTAGAATTTTGGCTAGGATTTTTGCATCAACATTAATTAAAGAGATGGGCCGTTATGAATTCCATTTAGTCAGGTCCTTACTCAGTTTTAAAATCAGGACTATAAGAGCTTCTCTTGTGTACGGGGGGAGTATACCCATATCAAATGCCTCATTATAAGTGGCCAATAAATGTGGTCCCAGTTCTTCCATATAGGAGCCGTACCATTCTACGAGGGACCCGTCAAGGCCTGGGGTCTTTCTAGTGGGAAACTGGGCAACCGACAACTCAATCTCCTCTGTAGTGAGCGGCTGGTCCAGTTCCTCCCTAGCTTGAGGGGATAGGCAGGGGAGGGAGACCTGAGGCAGATAATCCCCCAGCTCCGCGTCCGTGTGGTGGGCTCTGGATGAGTATAAATCCCTATAGAAGGATAGAAATGCTTCCATTATGTCCCGGGTATCAGTGACCATAAACCCCGAGGACAAAATGATGCGTGGAATAGAAGTAGGGTTAAAGTCAGGTTTAGTAAAGTATGCCAATAATCTACCCGCCTTGTTCCCAAACGCAAATATTTTTTGCTGAGTATGTAGCATTTTCTTTTTGGTTTGTTCCAATTGGAACAAGTCATATTTACGCTTCTTCCCCATCCATTCACTGTAATTTGAGTGGGGTCCAGAACATAGGTGGCCTCAGCCTCTCCCATATCACACTCCAATGCCAGTGCAACCCCCCCCCTTAAGTTTACGGACTGCCCCAGTAGCGGCCATGAATGCTCCTCTGAGCGTGGGTTTAAAGGCTTCCCATTTAATGGAAGAGGAAGCCACAGGGGCATTGTCACTCCAGTAGTAGCCAATAGCCTGGGAACAAGCAGTCTCCACAGAGGGATCAGATCAGGGCCGGACTGGCCATATGTCAGGAAGCAGGGGATGTTACCATGGGATCTGCGCTCCAATCACTGCACTGACCAGGAGCAACACCCTGTTTGAATGGACCCCGGCGGTCCAACAGGCATTCCAGCACCTTAAGAGGCTGTTCACGCAGGCACCTATACTGGTACAACCAGACGCCTCTCGCCCGTTTTTTCTGGAGATCGACGCCTCCAAGGGGGCCATCGGGGCCGTTCTCTCCCAGGTCCAAGGGGAGAAGCAGCTTCTCCATCCCGTTGCCTTTTATTCCCGCAAACTCACCGGGGCCAAACGCAACTATGATGTGGGTGAGAGGGAGCTGCTCGCCATCAAGGACGCCCTGGAGGAATGGAGACATTTGCTGGAGGGAGCCGAAAACCCTGTGGTGGTGTACACCGACCATCGCAACCTGGAGTATCTCCGCAGTGCCAAGCGACTGCGTCCTCGACAAGCCCGGTGGGCTCTCTTTTATGCGGCGTGGGCGCATGCGCAGTACGCAGGCTGCGCGCGCATCCCCGGGAGCATAGCGTTCTTGCATCATCTGGCTATCAGGTGTGAGCCTTGCTGGGGGAGGTTCCCGGTACACACCTTTCATCTTCCTCGCCTGCCATTGGTTCCCGGGGAGGGAGGCCTCCTGGTTGCCTCGGTGACCAGGGGGTGGTCCTACCTCCCCTGGCTATAAAAACCTGGCCTGAGCTCTGGCTTATTGCTGAGTTATTCCACCTTATGGTGAACACCTAGCCTCCCTGCTGATCCTCCTATTGCCGTTGCCCCTGTGTATCCTTCCCGATTACCGACCCTTGGACTGTCTTCCGCCTTTGAACCTTCGCTGCCTGCCTCGACCCGGATTGGACATTGACTACCCCTCTTGGATTATCCCTAAACTTGTACCGCGTTTCTGGACTGTCAGCTGCTTATTGCCAGTGGGTTCCTCATCTCACTACTAGCTCCCTGGGACGTCTGACACCATAGGGCAGACCGGGCATTTGCCCGGTGGGCCGAGCCGAACACAATCAACCTGATTGTGTTCGGTCGGGCACAGCCGCTATGCCCAATGCACCTGTTGATGTAGCTCCTCCCTCTCATTGCTCTGCTCGGAGGCAGAGCAGACAGATGTAAACGAGCGCCGGTCATTGGAGCAGGCTGATGCATAATGCACTAGTGCCTCAAAGACCGACGCTCGTTTACTTCTGTCTGCTCTTCCTCTGAGCAGTGCAATGAGAAGGAGGAGCTAATTTACATTGGGAGCCCGGCTGGGTCTGTTTTATTCAGTGCTTGCACTGGCAGATGGGGGGCTTGTAGGCTGAATTTGGGGCAGGCAGCTTTGGTCACACTGCCCAGTAGGACCCCTCCCCCCCCCCGTGCTTAAAAGCACAGTTGTATTACGCTCTTTTGTGCGACGACTGGCAGTACCTCTTTTGAGTCATGTAGAGTTAGGACACAGGAGACACGTGTTGCTTGCTTGATGCTTCCATGCTAAAAGCCCCCCAGCACAGGCCTTTGTTTATTGTTTTATATCTGCCCGACAGGAAGTGATGTCAGACAGGAAGTGGTCTCACACAGCAAACCAGGAAGTAATTTCAAACAGGACGTGATGTCAACAACCAGCAAACGATTTAAAAAACCAGCAAACCAGGAAGTGATGTTAACAACCACTTCCTCAATACATAGCCAGTCAACAAAACACATTAATACAATAATCTATTACCAACGGAGTGAGCTTTATCCAGCATTGCTCAGTGAGCAATGCCCAATAAAGTTACTATGATTCTCATACAGGGACAACGTTATATATATTATTTCCAGCGGTTGATCAGGCGCACTAGAGACAACAAAACGCACGTTCCTTTCATATAGGCAGATATATATCTTAAATAATACTATGTCCTCAAAGCAAGTTGTATACACGCCAAACCAATAAATCTGTGCACCGGGCAGGGGCCCTTGCTTGGCGTCCACACATTCGCTAAGAAGACACTGCTCCGCCATGCATAAGATATCTACTCCAATGGTTCAACCCCAGCGCCTATTTAAACCTAGACACGGAGAGACATCATGACAAAATATTACCATACACTAAAAAACACATGCTAAAAAAATTTCCACAACAGTGCGTGGTTAATGGCGGCTCTGGGGTAGCTGTGCTGGGTTAATGGCGTTTCTGGGGTATCTGTGCGGGGGTTAATGGCGGCTCTGGGGTTTCTGGGCGGGGGTAATAATGGTGGCTCTGGGGTATCTCTGCGGGGTTAATGGCGGCTCTGGGGTAGCTCTGCGGGGTTAATGGCTTCCCAGCCAATAGAGTATTGTCTTTGAGAGACCAGGAAAAAGCTGTCAGTGAGGTGGTGTTGTGGTTTGCATGTGTACGGAATTGGTGTTATTTGCCAGAGTTGCTGGAGAACTGTGAGCGCTATTTCGGGAGCACTGACATGTACAGGGTGTGGAGGATGGCTGGGGAGGTGGAGATCCACTGAGGATATTATAAGACTTCTCTGTAGCAAGCTTCCTATATTGTTGCAAGGTTTGTATGTTGGTTGTTGCAAAGCTTGTGTGTTGGCTGTAGCCCTCCTTACTTACTGGTGGCTGGCCCTGCCCCTCAATTGAGCTTCCGGTTTTAGCTCCACCCCTGGAATGCAAGGGGGTGGGGCCTGTTGGGGGTCATGTGATTGGGCTGCTCAGTCTAAAATGCCCGGGCCTATTTTTTTGTCCCAGTCCGGCCCTGGATTAGATAGCCAATGGGAGTTCATTCTCCACACTCTGGAAGAGAAGCAATGCCCCCAACTGAGCTCCACTAACAAGCAGCATGATCCGAAATCCCCCTAGGGAGAAAGCGCACCCCCGAAAGCCACAGAAGAATTGTAGGGGTCACAAATGCCAAGTTGATCCTGGAAAGCGTCTTTTGTGTAGCAGAATGGCATGAGTAGGCCCTAGTGTCCGACCACTTCCATCTCCACACATCAAGAAGCCCAATTCCTTGGATCCAGTCGGTGAAATTAGTATTGAGTCGCTCCCCGCCTCCCATGCGGTCCAGTAGGGGATTAGGGGCCAGGTTAAAGTCACCCATGATCATTAAGGGGGCAGTAGGCATAGTCAAGGCAGCAGTAGTGACGGTATGGAGAATGTCCACATCTGGGGGGGGAGATAAACAGAGGCCAACGTCAAACTCTGTTCCCATCCCACCCCGCTTGTTAACCCAACTCTAACAAGCCCAGATCCCTTAACCAAAACACTAACACACTAGTGCAAGTACAATGCCCAAAAGGCTGGGGGTGCAGCCACTTCGATCAGGACCCGGCCCGAACACATCCGAGTCCCATGTTGTAATGTCATAACGTGGTGACGGTCCCCCTAATATGGGGGAGGTGTTACATTACAGCCAAAGACAGTAACAACAACCCAAGGGGCAGGATCAGTACAGCCTGACTGCACAGTGACCGGAAGAGTAATGTAATACTTAGTCAGGATCCACGGTCAAAGGGAAATGCCGGCACCAAAAGCAGCAATGTATCGGTAGAAGTGGTGTTCAGCTCAAATGCCTATGGGCAGGTGGATAGGTCCGACAAAGAGAGTAGTACTCCAAAGGGCAGATTAGCAATCCTCATTGTGGCGGCGTCTCCGCAGTGGGAGGCCTTTGCCATCCAGCCACTCCGAGGCCTCGGTGGGTGAGGAAAAGTGTTGAGAAATGATCATTTGTCTATTCTGTCATGATAATTAAATATTTGGGCTGACAATTGTTCCATATCATCAGAAAACTTTGCAGATTGAACTTCAATCTCACAAAGTGCTTTCTGTAACTTTTTAACATTATCAGCCTCTCGCCTTGTTTCATGTTTTGCTTTGTTTAATCGTTCTTCCAATTCAAAAATGACAAAGAAATTCTGGCCAAGATTCAATTAATGCAGTATCTCTTACTTTCTTTGTTTTAGCTTCAGCAATATGGTAAAGATAACCAGCAACACGTGATTCATCAGACCAAATATAATTTACATATTTTGCAATCCTACTCTGCATTCCAGCTACCCAATCATTAATATCCTCTTTAACCCCATCACGACTGACGACGTACAGTATACGTCGCTAGCATCGGGGCTGTTTAAACGAAAGCCGACTGTCGGCTTTACAATAGAAGCGATGCTGACGACCCAGCTGTCGCCAGATCGCTTCTATGGCCCGGAGAAGGGGTTCCCCCCCCCCGCCTAACACCCCTGCCATGCTTCCCAGGCACCGTTGCCCCTCCTACGGGCCCGGAACCGGCTTCTCTGGTGTCCATGGGGAGCTGGGGAGGAGATGGACGAACATCCATTTGTCAATCCCCTCCCCGTCCTATGGGACCGTGAACGATTCAGATTGCATCACTTCCGGTACCATAGCTGTCAGTGCTGGGCTCCTGAAGTGTGATCCCTGTTTCACCAACTCCGGGAGGATGGGGCTCCTGTAATTTCTCTCAAAATGATCTCAAAATGACGTTGCTCCCCAAGATCCTATATTACTTTCGGGCTCTACCCATAGCTATACCTAAGCCAGATCTTTTGAAATTCTCCCTCTAAAACAACCTATGAACATTGGTGTCTTGGAGCCGGGGGCCAGAGGGTGGGCGTCTCGCTGCTCTATTCCCTCTTGGTAGACTCTGAAAGTAAATTACCCTATATGTTAGCTTGGGAACAAGACCTGGAAATGGTTATTCCACTGAATGTCTGGCATCAATGTTGTTCCCGTGTGTCATGTGGTTTACTTAATATTTCACTGATAGAAGTTAATTATAAGGTTCTATCTAGGTGATATATGGTACCTGCCAGACTAGCGAGAATATACCCAGAGGCTTCTCCTCATTGTTTTCCGGGATGTGTTCACCCAGGCACGATGTATCACATATGGTGGGAATGCCCTAAATTGAGACCCTTTTGGAACCGGCTTTATGCTCTAATATTTAGGGTTACTGGGGTGAGGATCCCACGAGATCCCCAATATGTGTTGCTGAATTGCCCGATTCCAGGAGGAAAAGAGGTTTATCCTTTGCATACAAAAAGGCAGAGGCGTAACTAGAAACCTCAGGGCCCCGGTGCAAGAAACCATTAAGGCCCCCCCACCCAAAAAAAACACATGATTTTGATAATTTTTTTTGCAAGCACTATTTTTTCTGACCGGACTGGACTGCGGGCATTGATGTGCGTTGCGTTCCCGTGCGGCCCATCGCATTGCGGCCGGAGGGCGTGGCTGCAGTGCCATTCACTTCAATGCACCGCCGTGCGCCCTCCCGCCCCACAACAAATTGAGCCGGCCGCAATTTGATCCAGTGCATTCCGGCCACAATTGGGCTGGAACCCACTGAGGATGGTGTTAACTAGCCTTTAAAGCATTTTATTATTTTTGGTTGGGAAAATCTTTTTAACCCTGCAAGACAATGACACTGTTATGGACTCCGTTCCAAATTTAGATCGGATCAAGGCTCCGTACTTATATCTGCCGCCTGGCCTGATTCAATAGAGTATACTCTCGGAGATAAAATGAAATCACGCCAACTCAGTCGGTGTTAAAATCATTTCTGCTTTAATGTTCTCCTTTTCAGGGTTTTTATTTCGTGAGTGAAGGCAAAGAGAAACTGGCACCTAGGGTCAAGAGGTACACTAAAGAAAGCATTTGCCAGGTCAATCACCGTGAAACACTTCTTCGAGGTAGGGGGTATCCCTGCTAGCAGCGTGTGTGGATTGGGGACAATCGGGGTTTTTAGGACCGTGGCTTCATTGACTGCTCGAAGGTCTTGAACCATCCTGTATTTTTTCCGGTTCTCCTTTTGGGGTCCGCTTCTTGACTGGGAACAATGGTGTGTTGCATGGGAATATGCAGGGTATCAGAGCTCCACAAGGGTCTTGACTTGTAGCGAATTGGATTCTCAGGATCTGGTAGACTGTTCACCAGGGAAGAGGCTTGGCTAGGGGTGAATGTTATATACATTAAAGGTGCCCCCTGGGCTGCAATGATGCCCCTCGGTGCAAGGGGTGGATTACCAGGTTGCTGCAACGGTTCATGCAATGAGTGCTGCAATGGTTGCTGCAATGGGTCATGGGGTGGGGCATCTTGCAAGGTGTCACGTGAATCACCAACGGGTGATGTTCCTGGTGTTCCAGACAGGTCTACTGAGGATTCACCGGCAGGTGGGGTATATTTGGGCATTGTATGGCCAGCCGTGGGAGTAGCCAGTCCTGGGAGGTGGTGACTACTTGGGGTTGCCTTGGCTCGTGCACCTGAGAACGGGTGGGTGAACAGGTGCGATGTGCCCCCTAACATTATGGTGGGGGCAGAGCTCGGAAGGGGATGTCTAGGGGGGAGTTGAAGCTTATTCCACCTCGGCGCCAAGGCTGGATTTGGCGTCAAATCCCCTATCCTAGGGGGAGGGACATTCAAAGAGATGTTAGGTTTCTGGGCTCGAGCCCCAAGATCATCATCTGAGTCACCAGCTGCCTCCTCTCCCTCTTCTTCCCTGATGGCGGATTCCTCTATCATCATTAGTGGGGTGCCCTGAACCACCCTGAAATATGCTCCAGACTGGTCTATTACAGGATACAGGGGGATGGGCACTGGGGCTGATGACTCGGGTCCTCCAGTACATGACTTGGGTGCCTTAAAATGGCCGCCACCGGAAGGTGTCATTGAGATTCCGGGTGGAGTGAGAGCAGCAAGATGGCTGCTGGCTAGAGGTGGGAGTGGAGCACTCGGAGTGGGATGGTCAGATAATGAGGAAGTTACTGGAGGAGACGAAGGGGAAGTAACCACCGAGCCATAACATGGCAATGGCACATCGTCTGATTCAGGTCTTGGTCTGGTCTCTGGTTTGTGATATACATATACAATGTATCCATCCAATTTTACGTGATGGTTTTATGAAGCTGTCTTGGACTCGGGGGTCTGGCAATCCTCTAACCATCACCTGACCTCTCTTGGACTACTCTCCAATATATATCGTCGTCTGGAGAGAAAGAAAGGGGAAGAGAGAGAGAGAAATGACTTCAGTCTTCCCTTTTCTGATCAGCACAACAGATGTTAAAATCTGCAGATTTCACTTGTGGTTAGAATTTCACTGACAGTTCCTCTTTTTACGTAGGGCCTCTGCTCGCCCTAACTGTACTCACTGAAGGATTATATTAATCATGGGCATACAGACATTCAGACATTACACCCTAACTTAAAGGGGGGCCCCCACAAACCTCGTCGAGACCCAGGAATGCTGTACACAGTCCCCGCGAGCGCAACCGGCTTCTGGGGTGCCAAACTGTTATGGACTCGGTTCCAAATTTAGATCGGATCAAGGCTCCGTACTTATATCTGCCGCCTGGCCTGATTCAATAGAGTATACTCTCGGAGATAAAATGAAATCACGCCAACTCAGTCGGTGTTAAAATCACTTCTGCTTTAATGTTCTCCTTTTCAGGGTTTTTATTTAACAGGTGGACGTGTATATTTGAGCGTAGCATTGCAGAAAAGTATTTTAGTTTATATATTCTAGTTTATCATTGGTTAGATCCATTTCTGCATAACTTCCTGCCAAGATGTTTATAGATGTTTATATCTTTCGTCTTGGGTGCGTTGTCTGAAGAGGAGGCGCCAACTTGGTTCCTATTTCTGCTGCGTACTTCGGATCTGGGGGGGGGGGGGGTGCTTAGCACCAATTTCTGAGCAAGGTTTTGAGGAAGGCAAACGAGCAAAAAGCAAATTAACATATATATTACAATAGTCTATTGAGATAGGCATTTTGTCATAATTGTACTTAACCACTTCCATTACACACAAAGCACATATACAATTAGTACGTACCTACCTGGACCTGCTGCAGCTCTCCTCTAGAATGTCCTCACTCATGGCTCCCGATCTCTGTGCCTCCAGCTCCTGCACTCAGTCTCAGTCTCCACTCACTGACCACGCTGGGCATCCTACAGCCGGTATCCCATCAGCTCCCTCGCTTCTCGCTGCGTTGCATGCTGGGAATTGGAGTTCCCTGACAGGCCACACCCCCCGCTACCGCGGTCCACCGTCCAACGTCCAAGTGTAAAAAACACTGCGGACAGCATCAGGCAGCTGCGGGCGGCGGGTCTCTTCTTCTTCTGCCCCCCCGAACTGGCAGAACACCAGGGCCCGGTCACCAGGGCAAATGCGATCGCTGCGACCCTGGTAGTTCCGCCACTGCGAAAAGGATTCTTCACAGTTAGAGCTTTGACTCCCCCAGGAGCTAGTTCTAGCTAGCTCGGTAAATTGTTTAAAAAATATCTGGATGTATTCCTAAATGCACAGAATATTACTGGATATTGAGTTGTTATAGGTATATTAGGCATCAGAGATTGTTGATCCAGGGAATATCCGATTGCCTTATGGGATCAGGAAGGATTTTTTTTTCCCCCTGTTGGAGCAAATTGAACCATGCTTTATAGGGTTTTTTTGCCTTCCTCTGGATCAACAGGGGGTAATTGTGGGCATAGTGTTCTGTTTAGGCTTTTCTTCTTTTTTTTTTTTTTTCTCTATAGGTTGAACTTGATGGACCTGACTAACTATGTAATTATGTAACTATGTAACTGTCTAAAGCTTTGGATAAATTAATTACTTTCTTTTTGTTGGCAGCCAAAATAACCATAGCTAGGGCTTGGAAATTGCCAACAATTCCATTCCACTTGGTCAAGCAAAAAATGTTGTGGATTATGGTCCATGAGAAACTTCACAGCATCCTCCAAGATACTAAAAAATGCTTTGAATTGACCTGGACCCCCTGGATGTTATATACAGGGGTGCTGGAAACCGGGTAATTTCCAATTGTATTGTACAATCTTTCTGGGGTTTTTTTCTCTGGGTACTATGTTTAATGTTTAAGTAGATGTTGGGCTATTTGGCCGGGGATGGATGTACTCTTTTCGGACTCTTAAGCTGTTCTGCTTCTTTTAGAATCTTTTTCCTTTTCCTCTTCTTTTTGTCTGTTTCTTCCTTCTTTAGGCTCACACATGTGAGCTGTTTAGTACATTAATGTTGGACAGAAAGTCTTCTATCTATATAGATATGGAGGAGATCATAACAAATGTTTGCGTCAGACACAGGTGGATCCCTATGCCTGATATTCCTCTCAGACTGTCTTGATTTTGTTTTTGCTGATGGGAGATAATTTGGCAAGAATAGGTAGATAGATATGTTCTGTTTCACAGAATTATTATGCATTGTGTGCATGGTTTCTAGTGATCCCCTCTTACTGCCTGATTATGCTAATGTGGAAGACTCTGAAACGCAATTGTATGTTATACTGTTTGTGCATCATGTGCTATCTTATTGTTTTATTCTATTCTGGAAAAATTTATAAAATACTTTGAAAGATAAAGTAAAAAAAAACGTTTTTAAAATTTTATAAAATAAATCTAAAAATTATTTTAAAAATTGAAGTCCCCCACCCCTGTAAGCATGCGCGTCGCCACGTTAATGCATTTGGGTGCACCTACATATCAAAACGACAGATGTTGGGTATCGCCACGCACGCCGGAATGAATATTAGTATTTTTTGGTTCTCTAAATTGATGACTTGTGGGGGATTTTAAAGAGTCGTCTATGGACGCACACAATTTTTAACCTGGGCAAGTTGGGTATCTATTAACTCGTTACCTCATCTTTTATATTTTATTTTAAAAAAATTGGTATTTTATTGTGTTTTGGGGAATTTAAGTGCATTTTCCCTAAATGTTGGCTAATATCGTGCAACATAAAAATTGCAACTGCCACCATTTTATTCTATAGGGTCTTGGCTTTCAGAAAATATATAATGTTTGGGGGTTTTAAGTAATTTTCAGGCCTAAAATGTGGAATATAACATAGGTGCAGAAAAAAAAAGAAAAAAAAGGCCTCAGTCTTGAAGGGGTTAAACATCCAATTTTTCTTTAACAAAAGACCACCTGAAACTTGACCAATTCTCTAGCATCCTTCTAAAGGTGCCCATACACTGCACGCTTCTCGTACCAGAATCGCGGGAAATCCCGTGATCGTACAAGAATCGTGCAGTGTATGGAAGGCGTGCAACCGTTTCTACTGTACAGTCGCACGTCTTCAACCAAAACAAGCAGGCTGGAAAACCCGCCGGGAATCGTACGATTCTCGGCAAGTTAGTGGCCTGCTTGTTCGACAACTGCCGAACGGGCCGGTGTGCGCATGCGCACACTGCCCGTTTGCAGTCAACGCAAGCCTGCCCCTCATTGCAGTCATCACAAGCCCGCCCCTCAGGGGGGCGGGCTTGCGATGATCGCAAGTATGATCTGCCTGTCCAAGATGGGCAGATCGTACGTTTTTTTAAGTACTTTACAACCCTCGCAAGACAAAAGTCTTGCGAGGGTTGTAAAGTGTATGGGCACCTTTACTCATAGCAGCCTCAGATTCTGCACTAGAATGACAAGATCCACTAGGAACACTCTTGGTATCAGACATTTTCTATATTGCAACTGACAATGGCAATAACAAAACCAAGAAAATGGCAACAAAATATATATATTTGCACAATTATATTCCTTTGTTTCAAACGTAGACAAATCTCGGTGCAGAGCCTCCAAATATGTCAGAATGTTTACTCTACTCTAAAATAAACAGTTTTCTATTCATGAAAACAAGCAAGGATCTGTAATTAAGGAGATTCCCAACTTATCTGCACAAATCAACTAATAACTCGAGTTTTTTATTTGCGCTAACCTGAAGACAAAATAAGAACTATAATGTGCAAATATATATATATTGCCTGCAAAATAATAATCAAGATATAACCGGTGACAAACAAAGGATATGGATCAAAATTTCAATAATATTGATCAACAATGATAATAAGAAAAATAAAACCACAGGATATTATTTCAAATATTAAAGAAACAAAACTAAGTAACTCCTGGAATGCAATTAGTAGCTTCTCAGTAGCTCAGCAGAATGTGACAACATAATGTGCAGATTTGACACAGGTATTCACAAGCTCAAATTTCTACTGTGCATGAACTAACTTATAATACTATGCATAAGACTGGCTATCAGCCAAGAATCTATTTAAGGTAAAGACAAACTTCCACTAAGCTATTATATTTTTAAGTATATATCACAACTAAACAATTGACTAGAAACTGAAATCAGCTTCAAGGAGATTCTTTATATATTTCTCCCAAGATTGAAAAAGAGACAATTCACAGTCGGGAAGCCGCCTGCAAAGAACCCGGCTTTAACTGCTTCCGGGTCACGGTCCTTACCGAGGCTGTCTCTGGCACCCCCGACGCAGGATCCTCGAGCCTCCTCTCCTGAGCCGCTGGATACAGAGGAGATATCACAGGGAGAGAGTCCCTTTCTCAAGTACATGCTGAGCAAACAGAGGTAACATGTAGAGACGCAGAACTATTAGAGAAATTTAAGATTTTGTTACAAAAAGAATTACAAACTGCCACTGATAAACTGGCCTCTCAATTATCCAGGGATATTAAGGAACTGGGACTTAGGATACATGACATAGAGGCTAAAATGGATGATGTTATCACTGTGATAGAGGCACATGATCTGGAAAATAGAAGTCGGCGGGGTAACCTACGGATTCGGGGGATCCCAGAACATGTAGATAACCTTGTGACGACTATTTCTGCTATACTCTCAGACTTACTCCCATGATATTCAACAGAAAAATTGGAAATAGGCCGAGTATATAGGACACTGGGACCCAAAAGGGTCGATGGTACTCCAAGAGATGTTATTCTAAAATTAACATTTTTTTAAGACAAAAGAAGCCATCGTACAAGTAGCCAGGGATAAGCGGTCTCTTAAATTTCAGGACTATAATTATCAGATCTATGCAGACCTTGCTCCCCAAACTTTACAGCGTCGTAGAGCTTTGAAACCATTTTTGGCAGTATTACAACAGCACGGCATTAAATACAAGTGGGGCTACCCGCTTAAAACTCTCTTTAATTACAACAATCGGGTATACTCTTTTTCTTCTCCTGTAGAAGCCGGACCTCTATTTGAACGTCTACAATTAATGGCTCAAAACAACGAACTGATATCTGCACCTCTACAATCTTCCAGGGGGAAACGACTAGCCCCATTGTTGCAGAAATATACTAGGAATCGCCGTGGGCAACCTTAGGGACTTCGTTCCTCCCAGAGAACCTAGGATATCCCTGAGGATCAATATTTAGATAAAGATAAGATCTTACTTTATTAAGGAGTTATATTGAGAGTTTATAACTGCATTAAGTATATAAAACGTGTTTTTCTCTTTATATGAGCCCACCGTGCCTGGGTGGTTAAGGGGCTCCCCCCAAATGGGAAATAATGGCATATATTTCCTGTTCCTGCTTAGCAAGTTTATAGGCATAATTTTGTGTAGTGTTTTTGGGTGTTTTTGTCATGATGTTTTTTTTGTTGTGTGTTGTTTTTTTTCTTTTTACTCTTTTGTTAAGACACCAAGATTCTTAAATGAGTCACTGGAAGGCTTACTATATAATATTATACAAAAGTCAATTATGAATTGTCTTTTTCCATCTCTGAAATGGCATCCACTGAATTTTGTATAGTTTCACATAACGTACAGGGACTAAATTCCCTGCAGAAGTGAAGAACTGCATTTAATTATTTTTCTTCACTTCAGGAAAACGTAATATGTCTACAGGAAACAAAGCTCTCTAATTCTTTTAATCAAAAAAATATACACAAGTTTTTCAAGCTAACGCTACAGAAAAGGGGGGTCTTAATAGCTTTCAATAAAAATATGCCTTTTTCTTGTTCAATGGAGATAGCGGACCCTACAGGGAGATACCTAATTTTAATAGGTAATATTTTTGACACTACGGCGACACTTGTCACATATTATGCTCCTAACACCAGACAAACACGTTTTTTTTCTCATTTATTAGGAGTAATTGGTAAACACATGCAAGGCACCCTATTGATAGTGGGGGAATCTAATTTGGTTTTAGATGGTAGACTAGATAGGTTGGTATCCCAGGCTACACTCTCTACCTCTTCCACTCACTCTACATTATTCCGCACAATGTTAGCTGAACACAATCTCATTGATATATGGAGGGGAAAAAAACCCTACAACTCGTGATTATACTTATTATTTTGTCCTCACAAAAGTTCTTCTCGTATAGATCACATTTTTACACATCCAAGTTTTCACAGTTACAAAGTACTTAAGGTTGAATAAAGACATAAGTCCATCAAGTCCAACCTATTGCATGCTGTGTGCGTATATGTATAGGTCCATGTACCATCCCGTTCTTAAGAATACCTGTACCCCTGTATATTACGGTCTCTCAGGAAATCATCCAAAAGCTTCTTGAATGATTCCACACTCTTAGCTGAAATCACTGCTTGTGGCAGCGAGTTCCAGACCCTAACCGCTCTAACTGTGAAGAACCTCCTTCCACCAATTTTAGGTGGTGGCCTCTAGTCTTTGTTACGGAGTTAATCGTAAAGAGTTTGTTACTAATGTTGCTATCACCATTGAACATCTTGTACATGGAAATCATATCCCCCCTTAATCTCCTTACTTCCAACGTGAACATGTTTAAATTTAGTAGCCTTGTATCAGCTCTGGTCCTCCATTCCCCTAATTAGTTTGGTTGCCCTTTGCTGGAGTCTTTCCAGCTCAAGGACATCCTTTCTGTTCACTGGTGACCAAAACTGGACCGCATACTCCAGATGAGGCCAAACCACTGATGTGTAAAGTAATACAAGACAGGGCTCTACTTGCTTTGCTTACTGCAACCTGGCACTGCAAGCTATCATTCAGTTTGTGGTCTACAATGACTCCCAAATCTTTTTCTATTTCTGATACCCAGAATTGTATAGCCCATTTGCTTATTTTTAATTCCAAAGTGCATTACTTTGCATTTATCGACATTAAACCTCATCTGCCATGTATGTGCCCACTCCCCTATTTTATCCAGGTCCTCCTGTAATGTTATACTGTCTAGGTCCGTTTCTATTACCCTCCCGATTTTGGTATCATCAGCAAACACTGAAACATTGCTATTCATACCCTCCCCAATATAAATAATAAACAGGATACACAGTATGGGGCCTGTGACGGACTGAACCGTCACTGGGGCTGCTGGAGGAGCCTGAGGGCTAGCCTCCTTCCTACTGATTGCGGACCTAGAGCTGCAGAGATTTATTACCAAGGAGAACTTTGGTTGCTGTGTGTTTTCCTGTTTAATATGTTATCTAGAGAGAAAGAGCTTTTCACTATTTGACTTGATTTGAACCATCCGGACGTCCATCTTGTTTGGATACCATCGCTGCTAAACATAATTTTATGAAGGCAGCAGGCTGTCTGGGGTGGCCATTGTCATTAATAAATAGGGTGAACAGCATGGGACCCAGCACAGAACCTTGAGGCACACCACTCATGACACTAGCCCAGTCTGAAGAGGTGCCATTTATTAATACTCTCTGTACACGTTCATGTATCCAGTTCTCTAGCCAAGTACACACCATTCCATCTATGCCCATCGATCTCAGCTTGGGTAGTAAGCGTTTGTAAGGTACCGTATCAAAAGCCTTTGAGAAATCCAGATATACCACATCTACCGGCCTCCCTCCATCCAGATCCCTACTTAGCCCCTCATAAAAAGTTAGCAAGTTAGTCTGGCAGGAACGGTTTTTCCGGAACCCATGCTGATTGTCATTAACTATGCCATTATCACGAACAAATTCTACCATATTACCACACTTAATCATTCCCTCTAACAGTTTGCAAACTACCGATGTTAGACTAACCGGTCTATAGTTCCCTGGTTGGTATCTTGCCCCCTTTTTGAATATTGGATCTACCGTAGCCCTCCGCCAGTCACTTGAGACTCTACCAGTCATTAAAGAGTCCTTTAAAAATGAAAGGAATAAAGGTCTTGTTATGACCTGGCTTAGTTCTTTAAGTACCTTGGGGTGCAGGTTATCTGGTCCCACTGCTTTATTTGCATTAAGCAGTTTAAGTCTTTGTTGTATCCCGGTTTTCGTCAACCACTGAGGGATATTTTGTGTTGAACTATGTGTTTTATCGTTTACTTCAAACCCGTTTCTCTCCTGAGTGTATACTGAGGAGAAAAAGGTGTTCAGCTCCTCGGCCCTCTCATTGTCATTTGTGTAACTTCCCGTTTTTGTCCTTTATAAGGCCTATCTGCTCCGACCTTATCTTTTTACTGTTAATATATTGGTAGAATTTTTTATTTTACTAACTGTGGCGATATGCCACATATTTTCTTCCTTCAATTCTTAAGGCACGTATCCTCCCAGTCTCTTGGTCGGACCATTCTCCTCTATTGATAAACTGTACATCTTTGTCCCCCATTCCACCAACATTTAATTGGAGAATGAACCACTCTCTTCTTACATTTTCTGGACTAACGGAACATCTATTTCTTCCTTTTTTAGTGAAGATGAAGGGACGGTTTCATCCCCAATATCTCTGTGGGAAGCCCACAAGGAAGTCATGCATGGAGAATTTATTAGTCTAGCATCTAGATGAAAGAAAGAGAGAAATAAAAAATGTTTAGATCTCACTTCCTGTTTGGAAGGCTTAGAATCTGATTGGGGAACTAATGTCACGTCTGCTATTCGAAATAAAATTAACTCTGTTATAACATAAATTAATCTACTAAATGATGATGTGGAAAAACACATTTGCTGGTTTAAAATGCATGTTTTATGCATGTGCTACTAAATCTGGGCCAATGATGGCAAATATGCTGAAATAAAACCAAGGACGCCATATCAAGTTAGGCTCCCTCTTTCGGATGGCTCGATTACAGCTAATCCTGCTACAATTGTATCCAGATTTACTTCCCTCCTTTCTCAGATATATGGTAAAACTTCCAAGTTTCAACCTCATTTAGCTGATCAGTTAATGTCGAAAGTGTCGTTTCCTCCTTTTACGCCACTCAGCTGGTCTGACCACTCCTCCTTTTACGGAACATATGACAAATACACTGAGTGGCCAGATTATTATGACCACCCCATCAGTACTTCGTTGGGCCACCTTTTGCCTTCAATACTGCGGCGATTCTTCTTGGCATTTACTCCACAAGATGTTGAAAGGTGAAATCTGCGCTTGTGGAAAAAAACGAGTGTAAGAGCTGCTGCGCTATAGACTTTAAAGTCAAAACAAATAAAGAAATGAGTGTGCAGCGCTATAGGTGCTTCATATACAACACATATAATGATTGTGCTGAATCTCTCCAGTGATAAGTGTGATCCTTTTTCAGGAGTGGAAAAAATGTGAAAAAAAAGCTTGAAACAAATAAACAAAAAATAAGCAAAATTATGTGGACAAACTGCAATCAATACTAAGTGATCTCAGTGTCACCATGTGACAATACCCTTATCTATTTCGTCTTAGTCTAGTAAGTTGGCCCTTGGGGATTATTGGTAAAAGAAAGATTATATTCATTAAGATTAAGGGATTCAAGGTATAATCGAAGAGAATCTACATCTCCTTCCCACAAGACTATAATGTCGTCTATATAACGTTTCCACAGTTTGATGTTTTGAATCCCTTTTTCAAACACAAAGATTCCTTCCCACATGGACATATATAGATTGGCCAGACTACGCGCAAATTTTGCGCCCGTGGCCACTCCCCTCTTTTGCAGGTAGTATCCACTGTCATGCCAAAAGAAGTTTCTGGACATAGCAAACTTTAAGCATTGTATAATAAAATCCCTTTGTTCTCCTTCGTATTCAGAGAAAAGGTCAAATGCCCATTTTACCGCTTTTATACCACCAGTATGTGGGATCGCCGTATATAGTGAGGCCACATCAATGGTGGCCATCACCATATTCTTGCCTGCTTTCCTATTACTCAAGATATTTAAGATGTCCTTGCTATCCTTCAAATAAGCTGTAGTTTTATTCACTGGTGGTTGCAGGTGCCAATCTATATATTCTCCTAACCTAGCTGTGAGGGAGTTTATCCCGCTCACAATGGGTCTGCCTGGAGGAGCTTTTAAATCTTTGTGTATTTTAGGGAGAAAGTATAATATCGGAGTTCGGCTTACCAAAGGTACTAAATATTCTTTCTCTTTCTTAGTGATAAGGTCATTCTTATAGGCATTTTTAATCAAACTTTCTAATTCTTTTTTGAATTCATTATTGTGATTTTTGTTTAATTTTAGATATGTATTAGGTGTTTGAATAATATTTTCCATCTCTCTCAAATAGTACTCTTTGTCCATAACTACTACTCCACCACCCTTGTCAGCTGGTCTCACCACTACATCTTTTCTTTTTTTTAATGTTTGTATCCCGTTATTAATAAAAGCCTTGTTTTGTGCAGATTTATATTCAAGGGTTCGAAGGTCTTCTTCTACCAATTGTTTTAAGACTTTGACAAAGTGATTACTGGAAGGTTTTGGATTAAAGGTAGACTTATTTTTCAAAGAAGTGTAAATATATTTTCTTTCTATTGGAGGATTATTTTTCAACGGCTCTTTAATACCTGTATAATGCTTTTTAATATAAATTTTTCGAATGAATTTTTGTCGATGAACGTATTCAATTTATTTAAATTAGTAATAGGGGCATACTTAAGCCCTAAACTAAGGACTTTTTCTTCCTCTAAGTTGAGTTTAATAGAACTAATATTAAAAATCCCTTTGGTTAGAATCTCCGACCTCTTCTGGGATTGTATCCTTCTGCCCCCTCTACATCCTCTTTTCTTCCATTTGGGGACCAAAATTCTTCCCTCTGGGGATGTGCTGTGATCCATGAATCCCTCCCTCTTCTTTGAGGTCCCCCTATTCTGCTTATATAGGGTCTGTGATGTCCATAACCCATATTTTGACCCATTGTATTCCTCATCTGGGGTGCTCCCCAACGACGGGGTGGGTATCCTATTGGAGGTCTTTCGGGTATCCTTCTTGGGGTGGGGTGTTTTTGAGCTTCCCCTAAAAAATGGTTAGAAGTTTTATGTCCTCGGTCATTTAGTTGGTTAAGGGCACCTTCAAATTCGACTCCCCCTCTATCGTCCTATAAGGGAGATAGAGGGGGAGTCGAATTTGAAGGTGCCCTTAACCAACTAAATGACCGAGGACATAAAACTTCTAACCATTTTTTAGGGGAAGCTCAAAAACACCCCACCCCAAGAAGGATACCCCGATGGAGCTCTCACAGAGGTTCCATCCCTTATTACAATAAGGGATGGAACCTCTGTGAGAGCTCCAATCTAGGGGTAAGGGTTTTAGTCGCTGAGTTAGGAATGGATTCTATCCCTCCTTCTCTTTCCCTCTTACTTTTTTTAATTGGTTTCCAATGTGAATCATCATAATTAATGTGATCCTCTTTCTCATCAGGGTCCTTGGTGCTAGTATTACAACTGTCAAGACGGGTACAAGAAATAAGGTGACTGAGTTTAAGTCTAATACAGAGGCGGCTCTAGAGTTTGCGAGGCCTTAGGCGAAACCTAAACATGAGGCCCCACTCAGGCCTGTGGGGTCTCACCGGGCTGTCGGGTTTAACCAGGATGGTGAGACCCCACAGAGCCCTGGTGAGACGCTACAGAGCCCTGGTTAAACCGTATCGATCACCGGCGCCGCCGACGTCTCCATCTGCTGCTAAAGATAAGCTCCGCCCTCCCAGCCAGAGATCCTCGTGCGGTGGATGGGAGGAGTGAGGTCTCTTCTCATTGGCTGGTGGGCGGAGCTCCAGAAGACAGTGGATGGACCGCACCGATGATCGAGGAAACGGATGAGCTCTCAGCCCTGTCGCTATCGCTCCTGTCAGTTTGACAGCGACAGGGCTGAGAGCTCACAACGTTACCTGGCTGCGAGCGAGGTGATGTGCCGTTCTGACAGGGCAAACTAGGCGGCCGCGAGGCCCTCGGGAGCACGAGGCCTAAGGCGACCGCCTAATTTGCCTAATTAAAGAGCCGCCTCTGGTCTAATACTACTAACAAAAGCTATCAAATTAGGAAGTTTGTATTATGCCATAGTAGGTATGTCACTTACCTTTTAGAATGTCCTTGCGGACTACAGTATGTAGGGAGGACCTCCAGACAGTTGAAAGTTAGGCTCGAAGAGCACATAAATAATATAAAGAAGGGGTATAACAAACATAGCCTCTCTAAACATTTTAAAATATTCCACAACTGTGATCCAAAACAACTTAAAATTATAGGTATAGATAAAACTGAAAAACATTGGAGAGGTAGTAACCTCCTCCAAAAAGTCTTGCAAAACGAATCGAAATGGATATTTACCCTTGACACTATGACCCCCAGAGGATTAAATGTAGAATCTGATCTGAACTGTTTTTTAACTAATAAATAACTGATACCAGATCCCATTAATATATTACCCTTCGCGGTTTTTACAGTCCACATGTTGTTTTTTACATCGAAGTTTACTACTAAAAAAATGTTTTAGCTTTTTTAAGAATTTTTAGCTTTTTTAAGAGTGTTATCTCATTAATTTTACTATCAAAATGACACATCTGTTTCTTTCTTTGTCGATTTGAGAATGGAAATTAGTTTTTCGCACTATGGGGACACCTAGTGGCGGTTACTATTAATGATTTTACACAGCCTATATAAGTCGCAAGATGGTATCAATGGGTAGACACGCAACCCCCTGAGTACGTCGACTGTGACGAAACGCGTCGGGGCGTGCCTACTCCATGTGATACCACTCTCTATCAGGAAGTACATGCCCTGCGGATGCTGCATTTGGCGCTGTCATTTGACCGGCCGTTTTTTGCTATTTTAACTGTAAGTTTTCTATGTTTTTTAAAAATAAATGTGTATACTTGCCACACTATGAGGAGTTTTCTTTTATGATTCCATCAATACTCAAATGACCGGATACTGCTGGACAGAATACTTTGAATGTGGACATATTGGATCCATCTACACTGCTTATTTTCCATAACTGTGGGGTGAGTGTGTACCCCAGAGGGGGATTCGTGGACACTTGCAGAGCGGTGTTGGAATATTTCTATTTGGGCTTCGATTTATTTGGACTTTATACACTATTATCACATTTGAACTTCCGTTTGATAGATTATCACTGATTATTGATCATGATCTGATTATGTTTTCATTCCAGCTGATATACAGCTACACAGTGAATTTTTCATTTATGATGCACTAACCTGTTTCACTCTAAATAGATAAGGGTATTGTCACATGGTGACACTGAGATCACTTAGTATTGATTGCAGTTTGTCCACATAATTCTGCTTATTATACCTTCTAACAGTTTACAAACTACCGATGTTAGACTGACCGGCCTATAGTTCCCTGGTTGGCATCTAGCCCCCTTTTTGAATATTGGAACTACCGTAGCCCTCCGCCAATCACATGGTACCCTACCAGTCACTAAGGATTCCTTAAAAATTAGGATTAATGGTTGTTATAACCTGGCTTTGTTCCCCAAGTACCTTGGGGTGCAGGTTATCTGGTCCAACTGCTTTATTTGCATTGAGCATTGAGCAGTCTTTGTTCTATTCCGCTTTCCGTCAACCATTGCGGTATATTATCGGTTGAACTATATGATTTATCACGTACGTCGAACCCGTTTCCCTCCTGTCTATGTACTGAGGAGAAAAAATTGTTCAGCGCCTCGGCCCTCTTCTTGTCACTTGTGAGTAACTTCCCGTTTTCATCCTTTATTGGGCCTATCTGCTCCTTTCTTACCTTTTTACTGTTAATATATTGGTAGCATTTTTTGGGGTTTTGTCCCAATCATATGTGCCATCTAGCCAGGTCTCCGATATACCCACTATATCGAAGTCCTCTTCGAGTATCATAATTTCAAGCTCTTTCAATTTATTTACTAGACTTCTAGCGTTGGTGTACATACATTTAATTCCTGTCTTGTTATGGGACAAAAGTTTATATCCTACTTGTTCCCCACTAGTTTTATTGTTTGGCCTTGACGTAGGTTGTTCGACCTATAGCGTTGCACACTCATTTCTTTATTGCCTACAAACGTAAGGTGGTCATAATAATCTGGCCACTCAGTGTATAATGGATGCGGATGTCTCCACATCGGAAATAATACAAGCTATCAAATCTCTGAAGACACATTAGACACCAGGTGCAGATGGACTCTCAGCCTTGGTCCGATGGTTGGTCCGAGTTCGCAGAGAAATCGATGGGGGGACAGGATCAAAAGAACAGGTTTCTAGCCAGCATCGTTCCCGGCTTATTCACTTGAGCACAGAACTTTTGCTACTTCCATCGCAGTGTATGATCCGCTCTTTCTGACAGGCATAGCCTGGCTGACTAGCTCCCCATCTATATCAGAAGTCAGAAGTTAAATCCATTGGACGTTTTATAATGAAAAATGATTGGCTCGCTCAGAAGACTACATGCCTGAGTTCGAAAAAATGTGGGAGCCTTGGGTCACCAATTTCCTCCCCCCGTTGTTTGGCTGACTCCTGCTAACTCTGTGACGCTGTCATAATTCAGACTCTCACTAAACTACTTAGACTCCTTATTCGTGCAACACAATAGAGCACTTATCCCAGCCCATACACTTCCCCTTCTCCTCACTATTCATGTTTTGTTTTTTTTTTTTCTATGCTCCCTTACCACGAGGTCAACTGTTGCAGCTACTGAACCATCTCTGATACCTTCACATTACATTGCTTATTGCTGCTCTGTATTATTATTGACATTCTTCAGTATATGCTACTTTTGTATCAATGTTAATAACTCAATAACATTATTTGAAAAGAAAAAAAAAATATCCCAATTCTTCCCATCTTTGTCCACCACCTTTTTCAACTTGCTCTTGGGAGTCTTAATAAATCTCTCCACCAGACTATCAATTTGGGGGTGGTAAACAGAGGTTTGGAGGTGTGAGATTTTTCGTTCAATAGATTTTTATTGGAGTTTTCAGGTTTTAGTTAGTAACAATCAGAATAAGGCATTACAGGTGTATGGAAATGTACAGCCAGTACAAAAACATATACACATTTTTAGACATATATAGTAAATACCATTAATGTTCCCAAAAGGGGGGAAATAGATAGCAAGTAATAGGAAGAAAGGGGACAGAAGTATAGAGTTAGAGGAAGGGAGAAAAGGTAGTCAAAGAGCCACGAGCAAGGACAGTGGTATACCGCCCAGTGGGGGGTATTCTCTTATATCTTTATATACATTAGTTAGTGATGTAATAGCACAGCTATTAAATTATGCCAATACTTACATGTATTGCAAAACTTGTCGTGAGATCTATCTCTGAAGGACATACATTTTTCATATGCATGGTGAAGATTAATAATGAATAATGTCTCGGAGAGTTCAAGCTTTTCCAGTGACGTACAATAGTTAATCTAGCTGCCAATAGTATGTGGGAAATGATCGCTCTATAAGTAAGGGGGAACTCTGCCAGTCCTATTGACAACAGGCCAAACACAGGGTTGGGGGGTGTCAGTATACCCGTTACCAGTGAAATCTGTTGGAAGACCCGTTTCCAAAAGCTCGTAAGGCTTTTACAAGTCTAAAGTATATGGTATAGACCAGTGTTCCCCAACCCCCGGTCCGCGGATCAAATGGTACCGGGCCGCACAGTCTCAGTGCAATATGCAATTTGGGGGCAGTGCAGGGTCCCGGTGTTCGAACACCGGGGCCCCGCAATGCCGACGGGCTTCACAGTGAGGGGGAGGGTCCTGTGACTCACCTCCTCTCCCGGCCACGTCCATAGCAACAGGAGGCGGGAGGGGAGGTGAGTCACAGGAGGCGTGTGTGTGTCACACGTCCCGCCCCGCCCCCTGCAGTGCACACATCAAAACTCCCTGGCTGGGTAAGTCCAAGCGCCGCCGCGGGGGGGTGGTCGGGGGCGAATAGTAGTTTTTTTATTGTGGCCACGGTAAAATTATTAAACGTTGACCGGTCCGCGGCGATAAAAAGGTTGGGGAGCACTGGTATAGACTACCAATTTGGCCACAGTCTCTCCAGCATGTTGGTGGGGAAGATAGGTAAAGGGGTGAAGTACCAGTGAAAGGTTATTTTGTGTGCAAGCACCCAAAGATCGACACATTTAGTCGCCTTCTGTGTAGAGCTGAGGGCCCCCATCCACTGTTGTGGTGAGAAGGTCATTTGTAGCTCATCTTCCCAGTGTTGGAGGGATCGGAATTTAGTAAATTCTAGTTTTTCATGAAGTAGGTTATAGAATAAGGAGATACCTTTGGTTCTTGACTTCTGCGTGAAGTAAAAGTTCCAGGCAGAGTGAAGTGTCTTAAAATAGCTGTTGGGAATAGGGATCAGCAGAGTTCTGTATAAGTAAAGAAGTTGAGGTAGAGCTATAATTTTAAAGGTGACCAGTCTCGCAGACCAGGACAGAGTGTCTCTGCGAAGATTATTTAGAAGGGTTTGCAATTGACCCAGAAAGGGCACATAATTATGATCATATAACGTGGTGACGGAGCTCGTTAATGTAATACCAAGATATGAAATGCCAGTCGTGTTCCACTGATATGGAAACTGGGATTGTAGTATCATCTTACTGGCTGTCGGCACTCCTAGATCTAGGATCTGGGACTTTGAGTTATTGGTCTTATAGTACGATACAGCGCTAAAGGAGTCTAACATCGCAGAGACCAAAGCCAGGGAGGTTTCTGAGTTTGAGAGGAGCAGCAAGATGTCATTCGCAAACAGACTGATTTTGTGTGGGTTCTGATTAAATTGTAATCCCGAGATCAGGAGATGGGACCTAATAGTTTCTGCTAGGGGTTCCATTGTGAGGTTAAAAATTAAAGGGGAGAGAGGGCACCCTTGCCTTGTGCCATTGGTAATAAGAAAGGGTTTAGACAAGGCATCTTGTGCGGAGGGTGTTGAGTATAGTGCCATAATGGCGGATATTATCCAGTCCGAGAAGCCGAACTTGTAGAGCACATGTTGTACGGTATATAGCCCCAATGCACCCTATCAAATGCTTTCTCCGCATCTAGAGCAAGGAGCAGAGAGGGTGTCTTGGAGCTATGGGCATGGTGGATCACATTTAGGATGCGGCAGGTGGCATCAGGCGCTCCCCTACCCTTAACAAAACCCGACTGGTCTGGGTGAACCAGTGAGGGGAGAACCTCAGTCAATCTAAGCGCTAGTATTTTTACATAGAGTTTTAGGTCAGGATTAAGAAGCGAGATAGGGCGAAAGTTTTGGGGACAGGTAGGGTCTTTCCCTGGCTTCGGTATCGTGACAATGCTAGCTGCCAACATTTCAGGGGGGAAAGAAGCAGAAGTGGAGGTCTTGTCGTACACCTGTGTTAAATAAGGTATCAGGACATGTGCAAAACATTGATAGTATTAGCCAGTGAAGCCATCTGGCCCGGGTGCCTTATTAGAGGGCAGATATTTAATAGCATGTTGTATTTCTCGTGGGGTAATAGTCACATTGAGGTGTCAACGCTGGGCGTCAGATAGACTGGGTAGGTGAATTTTACGTAATTCATCTGAGGGTTGGGGAACTGTCTGGTCATCCTTGAGATTACAGAGACTACCATAATATGAGCTAAATGCATCGGCTATCCCTTGAGGATGCCATATTTTTGCTTTATTTCCTGCGGGGATTATGTAAGGAATTTTGGCTCGTCCTCGTTGGGTCTTGAGGCGATTCGCTAACAATTTCCCTGCTCTGCTGCCATTAGAGCAAAAGTTAGCCTTATATCTAAAGAGCTGGTTGTCGTGTTGTTCTAAGAGGAACAACCTAAGGTCTGTTCTAAGTGTATTCAAAGCGGTGAATGCAGCTTTGGTGAGGTGCAATTTGTTTTGGAAGTCAAGAGTATGAATCTGAGAGAGCAGGTGTGTGAGTTGGCGAGACCTCTGCTTCTTTGTCCTTGCCCCAATTTGCCTCAATAGCCCCCGCACAAACGCCTTATGGGCATTCCAAAGGCAATAAACATTGTCAACAGAGGGTGCATTAATATCAAAAAATTCCTTCAAAGCTTTCTCAACCAATTTTTTGTTAGCGGGAAGGAGCAAATGAGAGACATTATTGCGTCATATATAAACATCTGAGTAGACAGGACGGGCAGATATAGAAATTGACACAGGTGCATGGTCCGACCACATAATATCATAGATATCTGAAGCAAGCACCCGTGACAACAGTCGTTTGTCTACAAAAACAAAATCAATTCTAGAATAAGAGTTATGTGAGCCGAAAAGAAAGTGTAGTCTCTCTACGAGGTATGCAAACAGCGCCATACGTCAAATAGAGACTGTTCAGACATGTTGTTGCATGTCAGGTAATTGTCGCTTGGATGGATTCGAGGAGTCCAGTGTCGCATCCATAACCATGTTAAAGTCACCACACAGTATCCTGTAACCCTGACGGAGCTTGGACAACTTCCTAAACAGTTTGTGTGAGAAGCGGATCTGGTGAGTGTTGGGTGTGTAGAGACACACAAAAGTATAGGTTGAGAAGTTGATATTACACACCAGCACAAGATATCGGCTTTTGGGGTTGCATGGGAGGAAAGGGTGGATGGAATCCAACGTTGGCAAAGAAGGGTGATTGGCAAGTGGCAGAATGCACAGAGTTGTTATAAGCAAATTCAGCAAAAGGCAGGAGGGATTGCCCAATCGTCTTGCGAAAAGGAAGAAAAGCAGCGTAAGTATTGTTCCAAGGTTTGATTTGTGCGCTCTGTCTGGCCATTCGTCTGACGATGATAAGCCGAAGAAAGTTGATTGGCAATGCCCAGTGCCGCACAGAGCCCTCTCCAGAAATGGGAAGTAAACTGGACTTCTCTGTCGGAAACGATACAGCTCGGAACAGCATGAAGGCGAACAATCTCCCGGAAGAACACTCGAGCCGATTCCGCTGCCGACGGGGTGACCACCATTGGCACAAAGTGGGCCATCTTGGTCAAACGGTCCACAATCACAAAAATGGCAGAAAAACCATCAGAGGGAGGAAGTTCCACGATGAAGTCCATAAAGATCATATCCCAAGGGCGGGACGGAATTGGAAGTGGCCTCAGCAATCCCCAGGACTTGACCCTGTCCGTTTTATGCCGGATGCAAACTCCACAGGAATGAACAAACTTGCGACAATCACAATGTAGACTCGGCCACCAGAAAGATCTTTGTAGCAATTCAAGGGTCTTGAGAACCCCGAAATGGCCCGCCAAGGGATGATCATGGCACAACTGTAACACTCGCACTCTCAGATCTGGAGGCACAAAAATTATCTGTTCATGAAAGAATAGACCCTCCTTCTGTAGAAGATCCACACCTGGAGGCAAGACGTCCCTTGAGGAAGCTTGTCGTAGTAGAGAGAGTAGGTCGGCCTCCATCAGCAAAAAACTGTGCGCAGGCAAGATGGTATCAGGGGATCCAGCCATCTCCGACTCAGGAAACATGCGGGACAAGGCATCCGGTTTACATTCTTTGAGCCGGGCGATAGGTAATATGCAATGAAAACCGGGAAAAGAAGCGCTTGTCGAGGCCTCAACCGCTTGGCTGCTCGCAAGTATTCGAGATTCTTATGATCTGTAAATATTAGAACCGGGTGGGCAGCGCCCTCTAGCAAATAGCGCCATTCATCCAATGCCAATTTGATGGCAAGAAGCTCCCGGTCCCCGACATCATAGTTCTTCTCTGCCGGGCAGAGTTTCCTGGAGAAAAAAGCCACCGGATGAAGAAGAGCTTTATCCCCCAGATGCTGGGACAGAATGGCCCCAACAACAGTTTCAGAGGCATCGACTTCAAGGACGTAGGACAGCGCCGGGTCTGGATGTCATAAGATAGGTGCAGAGGTAAAAAGTCCTTTGAGTTTGGCAAAAGAACATTGAGCAGCCGTGGACCACGGGAACTGGACACCTTGTTTGGTGAGTAACGTAATCGGCTGGATGATGGCAGGGAAGTTCCGAATAAATTTGCGATAAAAGTTTGCAAATCCCACAAACCTCTGCACCCCCTTACAATTAGTGGGGGCAGGCCAATCCAAAATGGCTGAGGCCTTCTGTGGGTCCATAGAAATTTCGGAAGTTGAAATAATGAGCCCCAGAAAGTGAATGGTATCCTTTTCAAAGTCACACTTCTCCGCCTTAACATACAGTTTGTGTTCCCGTAATCAACCAAGGACCAGCCGCACATGCTCCTGATGGGATTCCAGAGATGAGGAGAAGATCAGGATATCGTCCAGATACACAATCATAAACAGATCCAAAAAATCCCGGAACACGTCATTGACCAGATGCTGGAAAGTTGCCGGGGCATTACATAGTCTGAAGGGCATTACTGAGTACTCAAAGTGCCCAAAACGGGAACGGAACGCCGTCTTCCATTCATCTCCCTCACGGATTCTCACCAGATTGTAGGCTCCACGCAAGTCCAACTTGAAAAATACCGTAGCGGATCTGAAGCACTGAAAAAGCTCAGGAACAAGCGGTAAAGGATACCTGTTCTTAATAGTAATTTTGTTGAGGTCACGATAATCAATACACGGTCTAAGCGTGCAATCCTTTTTTTCAACTAAAAATATTCCAGCCCCGGCCGGAGAAGTGGAAGGCCGGATAAACCCCTTATGTAAGTTCTCCTCAATATACTCCCGCAGGGTTTGTAGGTTAGGTTCAGACAGGGGGTACACCCGGCCAAGCGCAATTGCGGCTCCCGGCAACAATTCGATAGGACAGTCATAAGGGCGATGAGGGGGAAGGATATCCGCTTGTCCTTTATCGAAGACCTCAAGGAAATCATGATACGCTGGCGGAACCACAGAAGAAATAGAGACATCTGATTGTATTTCCAAGAGAGCCCTCGAGGGAGTACAATGTAAACCACAGTAGTGGGAAGAAAAAGTAACTGTTCCTGAGATCCAGTCAATGCCTGGGTTATGTGCCTGTAGCCACGGGACACCCAGAATTACTGGAAACAGAGGTGAAGAAATCACGTCCAGACTAAGATACTCCTGGTGACCTAAGGAGGTCGAGGTAAGCAAGGGAAGGGTCTCCTGGGTAATTGGACCCGAGTTTGGATGCGACCCATCCGCCAGCTGGATAACAAGAAGCTGTGACTTGGTCCGTAGAGGAATTTGATGCTGTAGGGCGAAAGAGTAGTCCATGAAGCAGCTGCATGCACCCGAGTCAATAAAAGCCGTCACCTGGACGTTTCCTCCCGCCAGCTGTAAGGAGAGTGGAAGAGTGATGTGAGACAGTCTATTTCTAATGCCACACCCAGGAGTACTGATGGAAGAGAAAGACTTACTTGGGCGAACTGGGCAATCACGTAAAAAATGGCCAGGCTCCCCGCAATATAGGCACAGGTTATTGCGGCGTCGGCGTTGTCTCTCCTAAGAAGACGGGGGCTTGCACCAGCCCTAGTTGCATCGGTTCTCCTTCTGAAGGTGAGGGCTCAGTCGGCATCTCCGCCCTGGAATAAGCAGGTACAAACTGCATGCGTGGATTACCCCATGCCGAACGGTTGTTCCCAGATCTCTCCATGCGTCTTTCCAGAAAACGTCTATCAAGTTTAATAGTGGCATGGATAAGTTCTTCCAGAGTCTCAGGAACCTCCACACGAGTCAGTTCATCCTTTAATGTTTCTGACAATCCCAAACGGAACTGATGACGCAGGGCCGAATCGTTCCAATTGGTGTCGGACCCCCATTTCCGAAATTCCGCATCAAAGTCCTCGACAGGACGATTGCCCTGTTGTAAGGAGTGAAGGACTGCTTCAGCCATTGCAGAGCGCCGGGGGTCATCATATAACTGGGTTATGGCTTCAAAAAAGGAATTTAGGGAGTTCAAGACGTAACTCTCTTTCTCCAGAAGGTGATGTGCCCATGATTGGGGTTCTCCAGAGAGTAGCGAGATGACAAACCCCACTTTAGTCACTTCGGACGTAAATGTTCTTGGTAGTAAGTCAAAATATAAACAACAGGCGTTTCTAAACGCACGGAAATTTGGGCGATCTCCCGTGAACCGCCCTGGAGTGGGCACCCGGGGTTCAGGAGATGAGGAAGTAGAGACGTCGGGTGCTGGTGCGGAGACTGCGGGTTCGGCCCCCTGGGGAGTATGCATTGAAGATGCCATGGTTGTCATGCGTCCTTCAAGTTGAAAGAAGCTCCATCGGAGAGGCACTCCTCCCGGCTTCCGACATCTTGGATGAGTGGTACTGTCACGTACCTGGTGGGGAGCCGAGTTGTGAGGAGGCCTCCTTTGCAGCACGAGTTCCACACCCCTGAATGTGGAGACAGGAGGTGGGGGAACAGCGGGCAGCACCGGTGCCGGAAGATGCAGGACACTGGGCCTGGGCAGGTCCTTGAGGCCCGTCTTCAGTGAAGCAGGTGTTGATGCGGCTGGAGCAGAGCGGAGTCGGGCAAGCCAGGGTCAGCAACAATCGGGCGGCAAGGTACAAAAGGAGAAGGCAAAGGAGAATCCAGGGACAAGCAGAAGTCGGAGGCAGGCAGCAGTCAGGCAAGGTCAAGGAATCCATGCGACAATAATACAGCAACAGGCAAGGTACAGGAACACACACACTAAAGCTGAAAGACCACTCAGCAATGATTCTGGGAGTTGGGCCAGCTTAAATAGGATCATCCCCAGACAGAGCAAGTCATTTCCTGTGCGCCATGTGAAAGCAAATGCGCGCATCCGGCTGCAGCTTGCGCATGCGCAATAGCTGCCGCTTGCGCATGAGCAATAGCCGCCGTTTCCCGCAAATGCGGTGAACAGGCCTATGCGCACGCGCAGTTGTATCTCTGCTGCCAGGCATGTTGGGGGAATTAGCAAAGTATGTGTGCAGAAAATGTTTATGAGAACAATGTGGAGCATTAGAGAGAGAAAAGTGCGTTTCTTGGACACATATGACGTCTGCATGTAGGGAGCGGGCTTCTTGCCAGAGATTCCGTCTCTTGGCAGGATGATTGAGGCCTTTGGTGTTAAGTGACATCATTTTAATAGTATGTGTTGTACTTACATTACTGGAGGCACCAAGTGGGAAGCAGGTGGTCGAATTCGGAGGGGTCACCAGGTATAAAGATTCCTTGGTTGGCTCAGGTAAAGAAGTGAACATAGAAAAGGAATAATAAGGTCAAACTGTAAACAAATAAAAACAAGATCCTTAACAGGATCGTATTGCAGCATGTCAAGCTGCACAACATGGTGGGGGTATCACAGAAGTGAGCAATGTGGCACCAAGAGGCATTAGGTATTCATGTGGATCTTTCCAGAGATTCAGCCAGCATCACCTTCTTCAGCCCTGGAATTGCGGTTGCGTCGTGGAGAGCGCCACTCAGAGGGATTGCCACGTGGAGACACAGCTGGTCTGGGGGTGGATTCGGCTGATGGACGAATATGCAATTTTTTGAGAAGGGATAAGCCTTGGTCTGAGGACACTACGGGGAAAGTTTCATCACCTCTGGCAAATTCACCCATTTTGTCTTCCATGTGGGATACACGGTCTCCCAGTTGATGTAGATCTGACTTAAAATGAGATACAAAAGATTGCATATCAGTGGTCAGAGAGCTTCTTAGTGAAATTAGCATGTCCCTGAGAGTAGAGTCTGATATAGGTTGGTGTGAGATGGGAAAAGCTTCCAAGGGTTCTATCAGTTCCCTGGTGTCTTCCAGGGATGAATTAGTCCGACTCACCTCTTTTTGGGCCTCCACCTCTGCAGCAAGCCTTGGCCTAGATTTCACAGGCTCCGCTCCTCGGGTGGGGTACTGCGGAGTGAGGACGTTGTGGAGCCAGTCCCTGAGTACTGGGATAGGGAGGCTCCGTCGGAGGAGTGAGAGGCCGCATCAGCAGAGCGCCTTGGGCGCTGCCTTACGGGACGACCCGCCGCCATCTTGGCCGCACTTGCAGGATGGCGCAGTGAAGAAGTCCGTCAGTTTGCGCGGCGGGAGTCGGACTTTTTCGTCCTGTACATCTCCACCGGGTGTAGCAAGACCGTAAGAGCTCGGGATTGTACGAAGATCCGCTGGATGTCACTTTGGTTGGCCTCAGTGCGCGATGCTGCACGGAGCTCTCTCAGGCTGCTTCCATGCAGATCGAGCGCTGGCCACGCCCCCATCAAGGTGTGAGATTTTTAACAGCTTACATAGCTCATTAGTAACTCGGGACATAAAGGGCTTGCCTTGATCTGTTAATATTTATTTCGGTATCCCCACATGACTAAATACCTGGACAAGCTTTTTTGCAATAGTTTTAGATGAGGTATTGCACACGGGGATACCGCCTAACATAGTCCAGTATTACCAGTATATGCTGGACCCACCAGATCCATGCCAATTTTTTCAAAGGGTACTTCAATAATTGGCAAAGGTACCAACGGACTGTGAAAATAGGGCTGACACTCTGGGCATGACCCACAGTATCCCTTTTCGTCAGCATGTCAACCAGGCCAAAATCATTTATGGATTTTTCTCTATACCCAGGTGTCCACCCATTATATGACCATAAGCAAGATCTAATACCCTCCTGCAGTATGGTTTTGGGACTAATAATTGTTCCTCCATGTCTTCCCCTTGTTTGACCACTTCATACAGCAAATCCTTTTAGAGAGCCACTTTCAGTACTATAGTCAAGCACAACACCCTGTTCATTATTCACAACCTTGGGGTACAAGTACCCCTTACTCATTTAAAAGGGGAGCAGCATCTGGGTGCCCCCTTAATTAAAAAGGGGTACCCTAGTGCAAATAAGCCCCCTACCCACAGACCCCCACAACCACCGGGCCAGGCAACGTGCCCTTGTCCCCATCAGCATAGGGACACCCTCCCAATGCCAAGGGCACGTTGCCTGGTTTGGCGTAAGGAGGGGGGCGCTCGATCGTCCCTCCCTTTTCTGCCCTGCTGGGCCTGTGCTCAGATCAAAGGTCTGGTAGGAATTTTAGGGAGGACCCAATTTTTTTTAATTTTTCACTAGGTGGTCCCTCCTAACATTCCTACCAGACCTACAGGGCAAGGTATCAACTGGGGGGGCGCCACGTTACATTTGTTTTTCTTTTTTCTGCACTGTAACAAAAAAAGAAAAAAGTATTTTTTTTTTCTTTTGTCTGACATATTTGTTTTTTTTTAAATTTGATGCTTAACACAATAAAACTATTTTCCGGAAAGAAATTCGGATGCATCCAAACTTTTTGTTATCGGAAATTCATATTCATTTTTTATTAATTATTTCTGTCATTCGGAAATTTGTATGCATCCGAATGTAGAAAATAAAAATCTTTCTGAAACGAATCACACGTCTAACCAACAGTTTCCTCCACTTTACGGGTAAAAGGATCTGGACTCTAATAATGGCGTGGTACTGTCACAATCACCTGTAGGGGGAACACCATCCTCCTGACCCTTTTTATTTCCCCAAAATCTCACAAAATTTAGAGAATCTCTCCCCACTATAACCTCATGAAGCAGGGAAGGTGCCACACCAACAGAATGTGTCACAGAGCCCCATGGGGTACTACAGCACTGCACTATCCACTACAGCAGTCTGGTAGTCATATGTGTCACCAGGGCCGCCATCAGGGGGGTACCGCCGATACTCATAAGGGGCCGGGCAGCCTCAGGGGCCCGTGAAACTTACATGAGTATCGGCCGTACAGGTCGTCGGGAAGTGCATCACCGGAGGAAACCGGGGCCCGCACACTTCAAATCCTCACCTGAGGTGCGCTGTGCGGGCTTCCGGTGTCCCCTGGGGGTCTCCACTGCATATTAGGTTTTTTAAGATGGCCGCCGCTATTAATGCCATTATATTGTATTTTTATATATATATATATTGTGATATTGGGGAGCTCACAGAGCACTCGCACAGGCTTTTCCATTAACAAAACGTCTTTATTTTCTGTTCAAAAGGCAGACAGTAAAGGAAGTCCAACATAAATAGCTTGCTGCAGCATATAACAGATATGGGCTCACCAATGCTCACCCTTCACAGGTTATCCTGTTCAGTGTCCCAGTCCCAGGACCTTACTGTTTTCCTCAACAGGATCTCTTCAGGAATACACTGGGCACTTTGAGCAGCTTTCAGCAGCCTTTGATTTCACACCCATACACCTTGGGTGACTGGCTCTCTCAGCCTCTCTAGGCCTTCCAGCCTCCAACACATACACAGCCTCCTGGCTTCTGGCTTCTGGGTGGAGTCCGCCTGACTCCGAGACACCACCTGTCCCTCTTCCCAGCAGGAGCCCGGAACACACTCCAGCACCCTCCTCATGAGGGATGCACACAGGTGCAGCACCCTCCTCACGAGGGATGCACACAGGTGCACAATCAGGTGCTGGCTGCCACTAAAGCCTGGACCCAGGAATGGAGATTTCATCCCTCCCAATGCTCTTTGAAATCTCCCAGTTCCAGGAACCCAAGCCAAATCAGGAAAACCTGGGAAGAACTGCAAAGCCAGCTCTTTCCCAGTAAACGTTTGCACTTTCTGGAACTGCTCAGCCCCCCTGGCTGAGAGACCTGGGTGACTATATTGCCAAAAGACACCCTGGCATTGCCACGCACTGCTACAATATATATATATTGCCTGCGGCGAGGGCCATCATATTGCATTGTATAATAATCTGAAACGATTTAAGATGTCGATATACATATGTCTTAAAATATATATACATAGAGGTAGATTTAAAAATGATTTAAACGAGTTATTACATGTAATAATGTTTGTAAAGAATGTATTTTATATTTATGGATGTATTGTCTTGTAGTTTTTTATATATACATGAACAGCTATCCACGGCTAAGGATAGAAAGAATCCTACTAATGCGATCTGTCTAGGTTCATTTATAACAGCCGTTTTTTGCACATATGGTGCAAATTAATGACTGCTGTTTAAAATATATAAGGAGACTGAAGGGTGACCTATGCAGATTTGCCATCCCTTGAAAACGTCTATACGACGAAACGCGCCGGGGGCGGTCCTGCAGTCACGTCACACTTTCAGTCCCATGATCTAATTCTGATCAACCGGCCGGCTTTTTTGTTTTTTGCTTGTGTTTTAAATTCATTCTTCAGGGCTGTTTTTTTACACGGTCTGTAAACTTCCTAAGTCTGGTGAGTACATACCCTAGAGGGTTTTTTTTCCGTTATGTTCACCACATCACAAGATTAGCACTGATCGGACACACATCTGACTTTATTCTTTGGAAGGAAATATAGCTGGACTTTTCTTCTTTGACTTTCTTGGATTCACTTTACATCAGACTTTTTTATCAAATTTTCAAACAACAAATTTTTTCTTTGCAGTCACGTTCACTGGATATTTGAATGTAACAAATTTGTATTTGTTTTCACTCAATGGGGTTTATCGGATGAAGCTTTGTACACAATTTTTTTCTTTGCAGTCACTTTCACTGGATATTTGAATGTAACAAATTTGTATTTGTTTTCACTTACTGGGATTTATTTGATTAAACATTGTACACAAATCACTCGTTTTGATTTTCTATTTCATTTGACACATTGATTTATGCACTGGTTTTTCTACAGTGATGTTCAGAGTCAGATGTTTATAAATATGGTTTTTATGTAGACACACACTATCATCAGAAGTCTATTTGTATGTAATTTTCACTCACAAAGTTTCACTACTGCATATGGTTTATGTATAAACATTATCTATATATTTGGTTCTAACACTGTGAGGCTTTTAGCGCTACACTGTTGATTAATTAGTGTTATCAGTGATTGATGAATTATTGCTCTCACTCCGACGTTTGCGGCGATATGTAACATGTGTAGCGCGATTGACGTTTTCGCGAATCTGGCGCGTATTTACATTTATATGTGCGTAAACGTGGGGGTGGGGGACTTAAAGATTTTTGGGGG
>NW_017308342.1:39678-45990 GCF_000935625.1 Nanorana parkeri | reverse complement strand
TTTAAGTTTTTATATGTGACTTATTTTTTTAAACTTTTCTACTTTTATTTACACTTATTGTTATTGCTATCACATAGAGGATAACAATCCCCCTATATAATAGCAAAGGCACACTGACAGGTCCTCTTTATGGAGACATTAGGGGTCTCTAAGACCCCTAATGTCACCTGGGGACCCCCAAAGAAGCTGATGAAGCCGAGATCTGCTTCATCAGCTTCTTCTCTCTGGCTATAGCAGCCGGGGAACTGACAGGTGAATGCCGAAGTTATATAATACACATCATTGCCGCATTCACACTACGGAGCAAAGAGGAAGATGCTGATCTCCCTCCCATCTTCCTCCTGACACCCTCCCGAGCCGGTCCCGGCCGCAGATGGGATAGCGGATCCCGGGATTGAAGGAGAAGGTGCAGGATGGGAGGCGGCATTCTAGGAGGGGGCACGCAGCCACAAGATACAAGCGATTGGCGGCTAAAGAGCCGCCGATCGTTTGTATGTCAATCAGCCCGTAACGGCTCCTCAGAATGGACAGGTTTTTTCTGCCCGTGCACGCACTAGGGGGCGCGTGCGAGCAGAAAAAAAGCCATCTAATTACGGCATCCCGCCCATGTGAGTTTGCCGTCCGTCCATTTTTTCACATTGGGCGGACGGCAAGCAGTTAAGGTCCCCCGCTCCCCATGTCCACGCACATACAACGCAAGCACGTGTTGCATGTGCCTACGTGCAAAAACAAAAGTTGTGCCACACATGTTGCATATTGTCGCCAGCTTCAGGGTGAGAGCAATAATTCTAGGCCCATCAATCACTGATAGCGCTAAACTAATGAGCCATAAAAGCATTTAAAGCGTCGCCTATGGGAAATTTTGGTTATTGTAGTTTTTTTGCGGTTTCACAGATTCACACAATTTTAAGGCTTGACATGTTTGGTATCTATTTGCCCGGCGTGACCCCGTCTTATATATTTTACCAAAAAATTAGCCATTATATTCTGTTTCTGTGCACTAAATTTCATAAAAATACTTGATTGATAAACATTTGCGCAAATACCATGCTACATAAAAACTTGCAACTATTATCTTTTTATTCTACAGGGCCTCTGCTTTCACAAAATATATAATTGTTTGGGGGTCTATAGCTTTTTTTCTAGCCAAAAATTCAGATTTTATCATGAGTGTGCAAATGTAAGAAATTGCTCCGGACAGCAAGTGGTTAATGAGCATGTGATTTGTGTGTTTTAATGAGTGTATAAATGTGTGGCAGTGATGCTGAACATTTTTTAAACCCGAGCGCCCAAGCTGCAACGCAATACTAACGTTTTTTTCAATGTTGGCACTTGAATTCATTGATTCAAAAACATTCGCTAAGGCCTGGTTCACACCTAGGCGTATTGCATATGCGCGTCTGTCGTGTGGTTTTTTTACCGCGATTTGCGGTAAAAAAATCGCGCGACACGCGCGTTTCCGAGGGCTACTTAGCTGTATCCCAATGGAAACGCGCTACAAAACGGCCCAAAGTAGTACATGTACCTTTTCAGGCGTGGGCCGTTTTGTAACGCGTTAGGGACGGGCGGAAATACGCCAAGGTGGGAACGAGACCATTGACTACAATGGGATTTATATTTTTGAGCGTTCGTCGAGCGTAGAACGCGCTACGAAACGTTCAGGTGTGAACGAGGTCTAACACTATATTAGTCTGACTGCGGCACAGACGAGTGCCCAGCGGTAGCGGGGGAAGGGCTGTAGATACAGGGAGGGCAGACCTACTGCCCCTCTGGCTGCACGAGGGCTCGAGGCTGGGGGACCAACTGAAAAAATGGTGCCCGCATCTGCCCCTTGTGAGAACTTTTTGTTTTTTAAAGTTTATTGGCACTGGTAAGGAAATGTATGTATGTGGCAGATTGGGTAAATATCTGATTGGTTGTTGGGGCGACTCTTTACTTTTCTTATATTTTTTTTTTAGATTTTACAGCCTGTGTAATTTGATGTTGTGTTATGTTTTATGCGTATTTGCTATATATTAGTCAGATGATATGGTTTGGTGTGGTTTGTAATAGACGTGTGTTAAGCAAAAAATTTGGTTCAGACGAAACAAATGAAAATGGAAAAACATTTTTATTTGTTTCGTCAAAGGAAACTAATTTTAATGCTGTTTTGGATTCAGAGGCAATGAGCCTCCGAATCTGAAACCGCACAAAAAAATTGCAGATCGAGCGGCAGCCATATCGGCTGCTAGTTTAAAGTAGCAAACGTCCTGTGTCAGTGTATAAAACACATAATTTGAAACAAAGTGTTCATAAATTCATTAAAAGCAGGCAGCTCTCTCTCAAAAAAAAAAGTGTTGTCTTAGTTTGGTATACACCAAGATGGCAGAACCGAAACATGTGGGCGCTGCCATCTTGGTGTATACCAGAGTACAGCGCGTAACTAAGCCCAGAGTCCAATTCATATACTGTTCTGCATTGCTGTATAAATGTATTGCTGGGATTTGTAGTCCCCCTACAAGCGGTGCCATTCTGCATTAGAGTGTCAACTCCTCTGTACAGAGACTGATGTGACTGGCGCAGTGGGGTGCGGTGGTGCCGAGGGGGCCCCGGACCTAAAGCTGTGTAATGGGCCCCAACATTTCTGATGGCTGCCCTGTGTGTCACCATGGATACAAATAACTCCAATAGTGTTAGGGAGGTACTTGGAGGGTCTGATACAATCAGCTTTGACTAGAGTTATAACAGTACCAGAATCTAGCAGAGATGCAACTGGCTTTCCATCAACTGAAATAACATACAATTGTTTCTTACGGCATTCCTGACACACCACCTGCGCAAAGAAAGACATGCGCTGTCTCAGCAAAAGCATTATTACATTGCATTAGTTCATCAGTTAGTGGACAATTAGCAGCAATATTTCCAAACCCATGACAACGAAAACATTGTATGGGTTCTGCACCCAGTCCTTGATATGGTCTCATAGACCTTCCAGGCCAGGCCAGTTTCTAGGTCCAGAGCTTACAGTCTCTTCATCTTCAGTAAATGTCTTATAATTTTCTCACCTACCCTTAATCCCTAGAACAAGCTTATCAGGTCCTCTGGGCAGTTTTCCTCTTTGTGAGACAGGATGTTCAAGCCCGGGAGTACACAGCAGGTCTGTAGCTGTGGTGTATCTCTCTACCATGTCCACAAGCTGTTCAGCTGTTTTGAGGTCTCCATGGCTGACCCATTCCATTAGTGTGGCAGGAAGAGCCCGCAAAAAATGGTCCATAACCACACGCTCCACTATTTCTGGTGCCAACAATGTATCATGTTGGAGCCACTTTCTGGTAAGGTGTATCAGATCAAACATTTGTGACCTTGGGGGCTTTTCAGCCTTATAAGTCCACCGATGCACCCGCTGAGCCTGAACCGCAAGGGTGACACCCATTTTTTTCCCCAGGATTTCAGCCTTAAGTTTGTCATAATCTTGAGCAGCATCAGGTTCCAAGTCACAGTAGACTTTTTTGGGTTCACTTGTCAAGAAAGGTGCAACCAGCCCCTCCCACTCCTTTTCCTGCCATCTTTCAGGTACAGCGATCCTCTCAAATTCTCAATCTTCTGCAGGTAGTAGCTGGCATGTTTCACCTTTTGTTCCATCAGTATTCCAGCCACAGTAGTCTTCCTTTAACTTTAGGATGCTCTGAACCACCTTCTTGAGGACCTCTTCATCTGCTTGCTGGGCCTTCAACAACTGCCTCTGGACCTGCCGCTGAGACTCTGCAAACTGGCGATTTGTCTCTTGTTGAGTTGTAGTAGCCTTCTGTAGTGGGCCGCAGTGGCTTGAAACAAAGCCCTTATCACATGCTCCATTTTGCAACTTGCTTAGGGAATTGCCTGCCAAATCCACCATGTGTGGGGGTGTAGCTCAAATGGGGATCGCCTTCCTTGGGAAAAAGCTAGTAATCCAGGCAGAAAAGTTCTTTAAAATAAAGTTGATTTTCCAAAGTGCAGCTTTCTCAAACGGCTTTCTGAGTCCCAGGCCAGCGCTGTAATGGTCAGACCCCACAGGTCTGTATGGTGGAGGATCACAGCTGCAGAGATATCAAGAGAGGGGGTAGTACTATACCCCAATATATATGCAGTCTAATAGTAATAATCAAATCAGCAATCTTTGATCTAAAGTTAGTTTGAGGATTTATTCAAGGGAGAAATTCTTGGGTTGGTGGGGTGAAGGAAGGGCAACAGTCAATGCTTGGATGCAATTGATAACTTTCCACAGTGTTAATATGCAGGCATATGTGAGGTAACAGTCTGTAAGACAGGGTACTTGCTATTTCAGTGGAGAGGTTTTACAGGAGTGACGTTGGTGCCCTCCGGTGGTTCCTGAGAGGAATTGCAGTCCTGGCTTGATCTGTATCCTCCTAATGCTGGGTATAGAGTGTTGCAGATGAAGCCGATTTTCAGGAGAGGAGGGAGGTCAGTTGTGGCTGCGAGGATGGCGGTTTTGGTGGGGCTCTGACCAGCCCAATAACAGCAGTGAGGTTCAGTGCTGGGCGACGGGGAACTTGCCTGGCGTCTTCACACTTGCTCGAACGCCACACAAGTGTCTCCGTCGGCCTTAACTAGGGAGAGGGGGAGGAGTCTCGTGACGTCACGGGTGACGTCACGAAGCTCCGACGGCAATGCGAGCCGCGCTGAAACGAGGATCAGGTGAGTCAGTTACAAGCGCACCATCCTGCTCCCGCCTTCCCATTTTATCTCACCTGGCCAATCAATCAAAGGTGAAATACAAAATTTGATCCAGCATACACAGACTCGGTCATCCTGAAAACCTGGCCTGGACTTCAGTTAGTTTCACACATATGAGAGGAACCAAGAGTAAATGCATCTTCCCTTGATGATTTCCCCTTTCCTTATGTCACAATATTGTTATGGAAATTCGCTTGGTTCAACGCACAAATCCATGCTGCACTAGAATGCTCCAAAGTACGTCAAACACAAAGAATTTCCCCCCGTGCTTAAAAGCACAGTTGTATTAAGCTCTTTTGTGCGAGGACTGGAAGTACCTCTTTCAGAGTTATGTAGAGTTAGGACACATGAGACAGGTGTTGCTTGTTTGCGAGATCCATGCTAAGAGACCCAGCACAGGTATGTGTTTATTGTTTTATAGCTCCCCCAACAGGAAGTGGTCTCACACAGCAAACCAGGAAGTGATTTCAAACAGGAAGTGATGTCAACAACCAGCAAACGATTTCAACAACCAGCAAAACAGGAAGTGATGTTAACAACCACTTCCTCAATACATAGCAACATAACATATCATCTCCAATTACCACTGTAGAACCTTATCCAGCATTGCTCAGTGATCAATGCCCAATAACATTACTATGATTCTCAAGCGTGCTTATTTACAGGGACAACGTCATATCATCTCCAGCGGTTGATCAGGCGCACTAGAGACAACAAACGCACGTTCCTTTCATATACTGCGTTCAAAACAAATGTATCCACGCAAGCCAATAAATCCATGCATTGCACGGGGGGCCCCAGCCGTGCGTCCATACATTCGCCAAGAAGACACTGCTCCGCCGCGCATAAGATATCTACTCCAATGGTTTAACCCCAGTGCCTATTTAAACCTAGACACTGAGAGACATAATGACAAAATATTACAATACACTAAAAACACATCCTAGTAACATTTCCACAACAATATATATTTATTATATATTTATATAGGTCAATGCAATAAAGCAATGAACTCAGGACTCTGCAACGCAACAGACTCAGGACTCTACAGCCAGCATTGTCCTCCCTCCCCCCAAGCCGTGCTCCCCTTTCCATCCCCAGTATCATCCTTCTTTGCCAGGTGGGTGCTCCGCTCTATGGAGCTGCATACAATGGGCAGAGATGAACGCAGCTTCGACAGCACTGACTGAATGGCGGGGGCTTCTTCCTCGTCCAGCTGCTCGGCTCCTCCCCTCTACCAGCTCCGTCCCTGCGTCTCCGGTCAATGTGCACTACAGATTCAGTCACCATTACCTGTGCCCTTAGGTGACTACCTATGCTAGCGCCGGTGTTCCGTGAGAAATGGCTGGCGGTGCCACTGCTCTCCTGCCTGCCACTATGGGCGAAAGTGACAGCTGCTGTGGGAACTGTAAATTATAGGGCTCAGGGCAGTTGCCCCTTTTGCCCTGTGGTAAAGATGACCCTGGCTGTACAGCCGCTCAGGTTACATGTGGTTGTAGAAGCCAGCTTCGCCTGATGTAATTGGTTGCTAGGATGTCATCAGTCCTAGCAGCCAATGACTAAAGCGGAGGGGTGATGCCTGCACTGCGTTACGGCTGG
>NW_017308342.1:23952-39664 GCF_000935625.1 Nanorana parkeri | reverse complement strand
AACACCGGCCTTGGAGGCAGGTGTATCCACTGTCAGCCAGCCATTACCCAACACAGATCAGTGATCGTGGTCCTGACTGAAGCGCCGCTGGTCCGTGTCCGTAATGTGGTCTACCATTAAGGGCCTGCTCACATTACAAAGTCTGCGTTCCAGAGCGTTCGGCCTCTAGAACGCAAGCCAGCCGGCTCCCTGCTTTCAGGGTGGGAGGGGGCGTGGCGGTGCATTGAAGTCAAGCACTATTTTTGCAGATCGGACTGGACTGGAATGCAGGCACTAATGTGCCACACCTTCTGATGCGGGCGATCTCACTGCGGGTGGGGGGTGTGGCTGAGGTGCAATTGACTTCAACACGGGGAGGCGGCCGGCTTGCGTTCCAGAGGTCGAATGCTCTGGAATGCAGACTTTGTGGTGTGAACCGGCCCTTAGTGAACCCTGGTCTTATATAATAGAGCCATTTGTTCCAAACTGCATACAGCTGTTTCAAGCTTTTTTGGCGATCAGTCATAAAACCATGGCTTCTATTGGGGCATAAAGAAATTAATTCCATGGCTCCGCCGACTGCCCTAGAATGTATGTGAATACTTTCTGTTTTAAACACTTCCAGGCCGCAATACGTCTATAGACAGCTGCCCGTTAATGTGGTTAAAACAAGAACACGGCTGCTGCAGCAGCTGTGTTCTTGGTACCGCTTTTAACAGCCAGTGATGGCTGTTAATGTACAAGCGATCCGGCGTCTGTACAGCCACCGGATCGTTTGTACCGTGCGGCGGCGCCCCTCCCCCCTCTGTTGTCTTCCGCGTGTGGCACCCAGGAGCAGCTAGGCGGGCCTCCCTGCAATGACCAGAGAGAGATTCAGCGGCTTCCAGCCGCTGATCTCTCCTCTGATCACTGGACCCGGAAGTGATGTGTATTACATAACTTCCGGTGTCACTGTACACAGTCTCCGGCTCTTAGAGCCAGGAGATGAATCTGGGGAAGCAGATCTCTGCTTCCTCAGCTTCTTTGGGGTCCCTAGGTGACATTACGGGTCTCAAAGACCCTTGATGTCTCCATAAAGAGGACCTGTCACACCCTATCTGCTATTACATAGGGTGCTTGTTAGCTACCTATGTAATAGCAATAGGGTTAGTGTAAAAAAATAAAATAAAGTGTTTAAAAGTTATAAAAATTAAAGTAACATAAAAGAAAAATAAAAAAATGCAAAAAAAAGTTTTTAAGTCCCTTGCCTCTCACGTGCACGCACATAACATACACACGCAAACACGCGTCGGTGTGCCTACTTGCGAAAACAACAATTGCGCTACACATGTTACATATCGCCACGAACGTCGGCGTGAGAGTAATAATTCTAGCGCTGTCAATCACTGTTAGCACTAAACTGATGAGCGGTAAAAAGGAAAAGGTTTATAATGTTCCCTATGTCAAATTCGGGGTATTGACTTTTTTTGCGGCTTCACGTGCGAATGCAATTTTAGTTCACATGTAGCGACTTATCGCGCATTTCTGCCGCGCGATATCGCGAGAAGTCGCCGGCTAATGATAGTCAATGGAACTGTCTTAGCTCCATGTCGCTCGTCGCTTCTTCAGGACCCTTTTTTCGGCGGATTTTGCGCGATTTTGCTTTTTTCTATGGAGCCCGACGGAGAAGGTCGCACTACCATCGCTGGAATGTCGCCCCGAAAGTCGCGCTATCCCGGCCGCTGCAAAGGTATGTCGCTACATGTGAATGGGGCCTTAAGGCTTGACATGTTTGGTATCTATTTACCCGGCGAGACCCCGTCATTCATATTTTACCAAAAAAATGGGTATTATATTAAGTTTCTGTGCACTAAATTTTAATTTAGTTTATTTTTTCCTAAAAATACTGGTTTGATAAACATTTATCAAAAAATTGCAACTAGCATTTTTTTTTATTCTACAGGGCCTCTGCTTTCAGAAGATATATAATTGTTTGGGGGTCTGACGCTGTTTTCTAGCCAAAACTTTATATTTTCTCATGTGTGCGCAAATAGTAAGAAAATGCCCCGGACAGCAAGTGGTTAAAAAGGCTTTCATTTTGGTGAAATTCTCTTCCTGGATTCCAGTATGCTAACATTTTTGTTTTATTTGGGTCCTGGGATTCAAAAGTTTAAGAACTCATGGACTATTGTGACAGTAACACGCGATTATTACAGTTTATTTTCCCGCTTTCGTTATAGTATCTCTGGTAACGGTTTCCATTTATGTGCACTGCTACCTTTTTGACACAGGAGGCTGATCGGTTTATTCTCCCCACCCGGTCAACCGAACCAAGGGAGAGAGTTGACAGACATACGTCTCTGGCAATCACGTTTAGCGGCCTCCCTGAACTGACAAGCTGTGGCCAATCGGATAGCGAAAGGGGTGGAATGACGTGAGGTCGGGTTTGGTTGAGAAGTGCACCATAACAAGGCTGTTGAAGCTGGTCTGCGGTCTAGAGGTGCCGAAAGGAAAAGAGGCCGGGAGACAGGCTGCATTTGGGGCTAAGAGATCTGGTATGTTTTGTTACTGGTTGCAGACAATCACCCTGCTTTTTGCTACGGACAATGATATGTGTTATGCTGATCACGTACGAAGCTTGTGCTTTTGCATATTGAGCGCCCATAATGAAATGTCACATTCTGTCAATGTAAATTATGACAATAAGGTGAAAATATAGATATTGGGCATAAGGGCCTTTGTCGGATTACCTAATTTTGAATGTATGCTTTTGATACATTTGTATTGCAGAGAAAGCTATTTTTTTGTAGGGCATCCCAGCCGTAGTGCTATAGCTGGATGGTAACAATGTCACTGACAAGGAAATGCCAAATTAGTTCTTTACACCTATAAGATTAGTATGTTCGTTTGACATCGGTGCTATGACGGGAACATTATGTGTCTTTACACAAGCAGAAGGCAATTTACGAATCATTATCCTCTGTTAATGGAGCTGGCTATATATTCTGGTTTCTGATGGCTGTGTTGATTCATTTCTTGCTGATCACCTGTGCATTGATTTGGGTGTTTTTGTTACTTGTCCGGGCTTTTTTTTTTTTGATAAGCAGCTCTTCCTTTTATAGCAGACTTAAAGCAACACTAAACTCAGAAATTAAATAATAAAAATAGCTTCCATTATATAATCAATGGCTGTGTGCCTTTTTTTTTTTTTTTGTTTGTTGTTTTTGTTTTTGTTCTCTCGTCATTGTTCAGCTCCAAAATCGGTTTTATTTTTTTCCAGCCACAACTTCCTGCCAGAGGGTGGCTACTTCTCTTCTCCATGGTTCCAGGTTATAGCAAGATCATTATTCCTAATTTTCAAGGACTCCATACTGACTGGGAGTGTAAAAAGTGATTGGTGTAACGCTACGGTAGTACCAATATTCAAAAAAGGTTCAAGATGCTAACCTGGGAACTACAGACCAGTCAGTCTAACATCAATATTATGCATACTTTTTGAGGGAAGGATAAGGGACTATTTAGTGGATTTTGTTCATGACAATGGTATAATGAGTGATAATCAGCATGGATTTAGGAAAGACCGTTCTTGTCAAACCAACCTACTAACATTCTACGAAGAGGTGAGTAGAGATCTGGATAGAGGAATGCCAGTGGATGTGGTGTACCTGGATTTTGCAAAAGCATTTGAGACAGTACCAAATATAAACTTAATACACAAGCTGAAATCTATGGGCACAGATAAAATCGTGTGTACATGGATAGAGAACTGGCTACAGCAGGGGTCCTTTTTAATACTCGCCTGATCCCTAGATCCACCGACGAACGCAGCGTCCCATCTCCCATGCTGTCAGAAGCTGCAACAGAGCGCGCTGGTTACTACTTAAACCGGCGCGCGATGTGTACAGCTTCTGAGAAGATACGCTATTAGCGTAGCGGAGAAGCCGGTTGCGCATTTTGCAGAGCTCCTGCTACGCTAATAGCGTATATACTCAGAAGCTGCACACAGCGCACGCCGGTTTAAGTAGTAACGAGCACGCTCTGTTGCAGCAGTTTTTTCTATTCAGCCTGGCTTCCTGACCAATCAGGAAGCCGGGCAGTATGTCATGATTCGTGTCACGGCTTCCTGATTGGTTAGGAAGCCGGGCTGCCTACCAACAAGTGAAGCCTGCTTCCCAGCCAATCAGGACGCCATGATGCAAGTCATGACGTACCACCTGGCTTCCTGATTGGTCAGGAAGCCAGGCTGCCTAGAAAAAAGTGAAGCCGGCTTCCTAGCCAATCAGGAAGCCAGGAGGTGGGTCAGAACGTGCCGCCCAGCTTACTGATTGGTTAGGAAGCCAGGCTGCCTACCAACTGAAGCTTGCTGACTAGCCAATCAGGAAGCTGGGCAGCATCTCGGGGTTTGCGAAGAGGAGCCCCTCGGGCGAAGGGCCCTGTGAGCCCGATCCATCTCTATTTTGCGAGAGGAAGGCCACCCCAGGATGTTAGTGAAAATGGTCTGTAGGACCTCCTGCAAATCCTCAGGGCCTGTGGCCTCCGGCAGGCCTCTAATGCGTAAGTTATTGCGGCGACCCCTGTTATCCAAATCCTCCACGTTGCGTTGTAGGTCCCGAATAGTTGCGGCTTGGGAAACGTATTGGGATTGTAGGTGGAATACATCTTTTTTGCACGAGTGAACCTCCTCATCTACGCCCTCGACTCTTTGGGTCAATTGTTGAAAGTCAGTGTGAAGGAGCTGAATTTCGGATCGACAGGTCTCCCTCACCTCCTGTATCAGGAGCCTAAAATCCTTCTTAGTGGGGATGTGTTTTAGGCATTCCCTCCATGATACAAAATCCGCATCTTCCATCTCTGATGAGGACACTGATGCAGCTTAGGGGCAGTGGGTGACTCACACGGGCATCTGACCCCCTCCTCGGCATCGCATGGCGAGAGCCGGATCTCTCCCTCCTGTCGGTCCCAGATAACACAGGGATTTCTCCCAACCCCCGGTCCTCTGATGTGGGGGAGGGTGCTGCACCAGGAGTCAGCAATAGGAGCCCACCGGGACCCTCTCTAGCGGGTCTGGAGGTGTGATGCAGGCCAGGGGCCCTCTCTGATGGGGTAGGCCAGGACTCCAGGCTGTGCACGCTGGGGGATGCAGGGGAAGACTCCCGGGGCCTGTCACCAGTATGTGTTCCCTTCCTGGGTGTCTGGGGCGGATCAGCCAGGGACATCGAGCCGTCCACCAATGCCTCAGGGTCATGGCGCATCATGGACTGGGCCCGATCCCCCCTATTACTCACTGCGACAGCCGGTATGAGGGCCGGGCGATCCGCAGACAAGTCTGGGCTGCCCTGTGTGCCCAGGGACGGCATCGGCGACTCCGGAGGGGAGCTATCAGCCCCACGATCCTCCGTCCCCTCTGCAGGAGATGACGCTGGGGAGGCCTCGGCCCGTGCGCCGCCACGAGGCGCCATCTTGGGACCCGATCCCGGCTGTGTGAAGAAATCCCGAATCGAGGTGGACGGCTTTTTCTTTTTCCCCCTCTGCTGGGAAGACTTGTGGGCCGACTTTGGGGGTCTATCCTTCCCCATAGCGAGCAGTTAGGCGCCGATGTAGCGGGTAGAATGGCGGGGAATCACGGAGCTCTGTGGAGATGCGTCCTCTCACATAGCCAGTCAGCCACGCCCCCCCAATTGCCAGTGTTTGAACTTGCACGGAATATATTTCATGCACTTTGCGCCAGATTTATGATGCTAGTGTAATTTTTACAGTGTATGGCCACCTTTAAGTTGTGATTGTTTTGTTAGGTGATGCTCCAGTTTCCGCCAGCCGCCAGGTAATTTAAAAAAACGTACGATCTGCCCATCTTGGACAGGCAGATCGTACTTGTGATCATCGCAAGCCTGCCTTCCTTAGGGGCGGGCTTCTGATGACTGCAATACTGAACAGGCGGTGTGCGCTTGCGCACACCGGCCCGTGTGGCATTTATCTTACGAGCAGGCCACAAACCCGCCGACAATCGTACGATTTGCGGCGGGTTTTCGAACCTGCTCGTAAGACAAAAGACATGCGACCGTACAGTAGAAATGGTTGCACGCCTTCCATACACCTTGCGATTATCGTACGATCGTGGGATTTCACGCGATTATGGTACGTTAATAGCAAGGTGTATGGGCACCTTAAGAGGCTAAAACTGTCGCAATTGCTTTTATTCCCCCCTATGTGACCCCAAAAAATTATAAAAATGCATTTCAGTACAGCATTGCATGACTGAATAAATGTCGTTCAAAGTACTGCAGCGCTAAATACTGAAAAATGGTCTGGACAGGAAGGGGGTGTCAGACATCCCAACCTGCAAAACCTTATTTCAGGGAGGTTCCTGTCTCATTTCAGGGAGGTGCCCTTTCTGTTTTTTTTAAATATTCAATTTTTATTGATTTTGCAGAAGGGTTATACAAACAAACACCTTTAACATATACCGTCAGGTCAGATTGTCAATAGGTACTCACATCACTAATTGTTGCAGCCATTTGGTAATGGCTATTTGCAATAATGGCATATCGTTAAGGTATTTCAATCTCAATCTTCCGGTGCGATGTTCCAGACCACCTATATGCTCAGTGAGCCTGTCTCCACCACTATATACTCAAACCGGTTCCGCGCCCCTCAGGAGGGGCAGTACTAAGACTTATCATCAACATAGCAAGGTTGCACATTAGGCGATTTGTTTGAAAGCATTCCAAGAGTCCCAGGTAAGGTCAAAATGAGACTTACGGTCCTGTCTAGAGAGAGTAAGTTCCTCCATTAAGCAGATATAGTCTACTTTGTGTATCCACTCCTTTACTGACGGAATCGTAGCTGAGTTCCAATATTTGGGGATAAGGAACTTTGCTGCATTTAGTAGATGTGGAAGTATTGATTTTTTATAAATCCGAGGGTGGAGTCAGTTAGATGCAGTAGGCAGTACCATGGGTCATTCGGTATTGTCTTCCCAGTAATTGAAGTAATGAGTTGGAGGATTTGTTGCCAGTAAGGGTGTATCGTAGGACAGAACCACCATATGTGACTGTGCAAGCCTCTCTGTCCACAGCCTCTCCAGCAGTCGGAGGAGTGCGTGGGCATGATGGCGTGTAATCGCTCTGGAGTGTAGTACCATCTTGCCAAGAGTTTAAAAGAGGATTCCATCACCTGCGAGCTGATGGAGAAGGTAGAATTGGATTGTAATATTTGTAGTTTCTGTGGTTCTGACAGAGTGGACCCCAGTTCAGTTTCCCACTGTGAGATATATGGTGGGTCTGATGTAGTCCTCAGAGTGAGTAGTTGATATATTTGCGATAGACCATGAGTCGGAGGGAAGCTCCGTATCCCGGAGAACCTCATGCAATCTAGGTAAATCATTGGCGGACCAGGTGGCAAAACCTGAGTCTGAGTGACCTGGGGGGAAAAAGGGAGTGATCCATCAAGGGCATCAGCGGCGAGTTGTAGGGGCCGACTAAGTGCGGATACAGTTTGGACCAGAGTGTTAGAGTAGACCTCGTCAACTGGGAGGTAGTATCTCTAAGTTTCCTGTATTTCCGGGGGTATCCAGCAAATAGTCGCCAAGGGGCAACCTGCAAGAGCAGACTCTATATCAACCCATCTCTTTTCCCCCCCATGATACGTCCAGTCCAACACTCTATTGATGGCCGTGGCTTGATAATACATCATAAAATCGGGAAGAGCCAAGCCCCCCTTACGCTTGGGTCTCATGAGAGTCTGGCGAGAGATTCTTGCCCTTGAGCGATTCCAAATAAATTTGTTCACTATTCCGTGAAGTATCTTAAAAAAGGTTCCCGGTAGAGGTATAGGAACCGTTTGCAGTATATATAAAACTCTTGGTAATATGTTCATTTTGATAGTGGATATCCTACCCGCTAGGGACAAAAATGGTCTGTCACTCAACCAGCGCGTTAAGTCTGACTTAATGTTATTTAGAAGAGGTAAGTAGTTGTGCGTCATGAGATCTGCAAATTTTGGAGTCAGGTATATACCTAAGTACTTTAGTTTGGTGGATTGCCAGAAGAATGGAAGGGAGTGACGAAGAGCTTGACATTCTGAGGGACTCACTGTAAGGTTCAGTATTTCAGATTTATGTAAATTAATTTTAAAGTTCGAAATTTTTCCAAATTGATCAAATTCTGTAAGGAGATTTGGTATAGTGATCCTGGGTTGCTTTATAATGAAAAGAATGTCGTCTGCGTATGCAGCTATCTTATGTTCCGGCCCTGATAACTCTATGCCTTTTGATGTTGGTGTTTTTCCTAATGGATAGTAGTAGTGGTTCCAGTGATATCGCAAATAGAATAGGTGAAAGGGGACACCCCTGGCGGGTACCATTATGTAGTTCGAAGGTGGGAGACAATGTGCCATTAACTTTAATCTGTGCCGTAGGGTGGGAGTAAAGGGAGCGAATGTAGTTAAGCATTTTAGGACCTAGACCCAGATGTGCGAGAGTAAGAAGTAGGTATTCCCAGTCCACTCTATCGAAAGCTTTCTCAGCGTCGGTAGAGAGGAGGACGGTCGATTCCCCAGTATACGCGGCGTGTTGGATCAGAGAAATAGCCCTTTGCGTGTTATCCCTTGCTTCCCTGCTCGGGATAAATCCCGTCTGATCAGGGTCTATAATTTGGGGCATTAAGCGGCCTAATCTGGTGGCTATTACCTTGGCGTATAATTTGATGTCGGTGTTTAGTAGAGAGATCGGTCTGTAACTACCGCATACTGAGGGGTCTTTACCCGGTTTTGGAAAGATAGAGATGTGTGCGTGTAGGGTAGAGGACACCGGAGGGCTGCCCCCAGAAAAAGCGTTAACGTATTTAGTCAAATGTGGCAATAGTAGCGTCTGAAATGTCTTATAATATTTAGTTGTGTAACCGTCCGGGCCGGGGCTCTTACCTGTTGGAGCCACTGCTATGGCAGCTTGAAGTTCAATAGAAGAAATTGTGGCTTCCAGCGATAATAGACTGTCAGGGTCTTGTGACAGATAAGAATGGATCAGATCTGTATGACCTTCTTTTTGATGGGAGGAGGGGTTATGTCGGACATTGTACAGGTCTGCATAATATTCCCGAAAGGTCTGGGCAATTTCCTTGGTGAGGTGAGTAATCGTGTAATTTTTGGTCTTAATTTTATTTATAAATCCCACATTCTGGCGGGCACGTAACAGGCGGGCCAAACGTTTGCCAGGTTTGTTACCAAATTCGTATGATTGTTGGGACAGGTAATTTAAGGAGCGAGTGTTTCGTGTGCTTTCGTTAAGGTTTGTAAGTGTGAGTCTGCAAGCGTCCGTTTGTGTGCTTTTTTTAATTCCGCTATTTTGTTTGTTAATTGTAAAACATTGTAGGTGTGTTCTTTTTTTATACGAGCCCCATGTGAAATTAAGGACCCCCGGATCGTCTCTTTATGTGCCTCCCACAGGGTCCCGGGGGATATCGCCTCTCGATCATTCTCAACAAAGTAGTTTTGCAAATCTGCAGTAATAGCAGACACTACTGTGGGGTTTGCTAATAATTGTTCATTGAGTCTCCACATGCATGGAGGACGCATATCCCCTGTGCTACTAATGAGTATCATAATAGGAGCATGATCCGATAGTGTGGTCGTTAAAATTTCGGCCTCCTTAAGAAATTCTAAATGTCTGTGTTCTACAAATATGTAGTCTATGCGGGAATAGGTGTTATGTGTCGGGGAATACACCGTATAATTCCGATCAGTAGGATGTAGTATGCGCCATGTATCTATGAGTTGCAGTTTGCGCAATCGGCTTTTGAAACTGCTCATCTGTCTGTATGCAACATGTGATCGTCCGGATGAGGAGTCAAGCGCCGGATCCAAGTGTATATTAAAATCCCCAGCCAGCATTTGCTTGAAAGTCTTCAAGCAAATGCAATACGTTGTTTAACCTCTTGCCGTCCGCCCGTAGTAAAAAAACGGACGGACGGCACTGCAGCATCTGCGGGTTGCCGTCTCCAGACGGCAATTTTTTTCTGCTCGCGCGCGCCCCCTAGCGGGCACGCACGGGCAGAAAAGACCCGCTAAATGCACACACCCGTTACCGGGTGTTTCACATATAGGCGATCGGCGGGTCCATAGCCTATAGCCTATATCCCGGGAATCACCTTGATTCCCGGGATCCGCTGCCCCATCTTGGATCCCGGGACCGGCTCCGAGGGCGTCAGGAGGAGGAGGACGGGAGATCAGCTCCTTGCTGATCCCCGTCCGGGCTGTGAATGCAGAAGTGATGTGTGTTACATCACTTCCGCATTCACCTGTCAGTCATCTGGAGAGAGAAGAAGCTGATAAAGCAGATCTCTGCTTTATCAGCTTCTTTTGGGGTCCATAGGTGATATTAGGGGTCCTAGAGACCCCTAATATCTCCATAAAGAGGACCTGTCAGTGTGCCTTTGCTATTATATAGGGGGTTGTTATCCCCCTATATAATAGCAATAACAATAAGTGCAAAAAAAAAATATAAATAAAAAAAAAGAAAAGTAACACATAAAAAAATAAAATAAAATAAAAGCCACATATAAAAAAAGGGGAAAAAACCCCCCCAAAATGTTTAACTCCCCCACCCCCACGTTTACGCGCCTATAAACGTAAATACGCGTCCGGTGCCCCAGCGCGCAAAAATTACAATTGCGCTACACATGTTACATATCGCCGCGAACGTCGCAGTGAGAGCAATCATTTTAGGGCCATCAATCACTGATAACACTAAACTGATGAGCGGTAACAGCTTTTAAAGCGTCGCCTAGGGCCAATTTTGGGTATTATCGTTTTTTGAGGTTTCGCGCGCACACGCAATTTTAAGGCTTGACATGTTTAGTGTCTTTTTACCCGACGTGACCCCATCTTTTATATTTTACCAAAAAATTGGGTAATAATAAATGTTTTATCATTTAATATAGGGGAAACTGTTTTTTTTTTTAAATTTCGGTAATTTTTCCTTAATATAGTAAAAAAATAAAACCCCCAGTGGTGAATAAATACCACCAAAAGAAAGCTCTATCTGTCCCCAAAAAAGGGTATAAAATTCATTTCAGTACAGCGCTGCATGACGGAATAAATGTCAGTCAAAGTACCGCAGCGCTGAATACTGAAAAATGGCCTGGATGGGAAGGGGGTTTAACACCGCGGATGTCAACTGGTTAAGAAGGGGATCTGCGACTGGTTAGGTCCATAAATGTTTGCCAAGGTATAAGTGTGTGTTCCTATCACCCCTTTCAGGAACAAGAATCTCCCTGCCAGATCACTCTTCATTTCATTCACAGTAAAGGGGGTGCGTCTGTGAAACCCAATGGCTACACCACTGCTTTTATTGGAGTTTGATGCACTATAATACCAAATGGGGTATTGTTGTGAGCGCAATTTAACACTGGATTCATGACTAATATGTGTTTCCTGTAAAAATATTATGTCCCCATCCAGTTTCTTTAGTTCCCTATATAGGGCGTGTCTTTTATACGGAGTGTTCAGCCCGCGTACATTATAACTGAGTACCTTGAGGTCTGCCATCAGGGTTCACAGAGCGCACCTATCATGTATTTCATACCATTGAGTCTTATACCTGAAGGGAGGGATTGACTGGGCAGAGGAGGGTAGGTGGGGTGTAGTGGGCAAGATAGAGGTGCGAAGAAGACAGAAAAAGGAAGGAAACTAATACAAAGGGTTAGTAACATTAGGGGATAGCCCCCATTATCTTCCCTCAGTGTCACCACACTGATGTACTGAGGCCAGATGTCATAACTGATGACTCCGTCAGAGCCACAGACATCTTCCTTGGGGTACGTGGCAGGACCTCGAGTTGAACGGCCCATCGCGTCAGGTCCCAGGTATCCACACTGCAGAGAAAACCTACCTGTGTCCATACCTGGGAGAGTCGGCGCGCCACCCGCATTTAATATAACTGTAACATCAATCTTAAAACATTTGACCGGCATAGTATGAACATCTGCATTATGCGCTAGTTAGTGGCTCGTCTTAACTTAGTATCAAAGTGATTCCCGTTGTCAGCTTGATGTCTCATGTCAGCCCCAACTAGGTGCATTACAACCGTAATGAGAGTCACGAAGCAACTTAAAGTGGAAAAACAAAACAAATACAAACAAAAAACAAAAAACTATGCAGCATAGTCAACTTAATATGATCAATTATCGTTTTAGATCCCGGTGCCAACTCGATGATATAGGTCAGCACTAACCAATCTTAGTGGATATGAATATGAATGAAGAGGGGAAACTCAGCCATGAATCTTGCTGAGAGCTGAGATCAAGCCTGGGCGTGATGCTGCTCCCTCACCTCAGCTTCAAGAGAGACGTCGTTCCCCAGGTACCTGGGTGCCCGCAACTTTCCATGAATGATCCGGCAACGGTGTTAGAGCAGGAAGGGTGTCATTCCACCCCGGTAGCTTCGGCCGCTCAATTTGCAGGGTTTCACAAAAGCCCGCCAATACTTCAGGGTAGCGCAGAAGCGCCGTTCTGCCCTGCTTCCTAGCAATCAAACAGGCCGGGAAACCCCATCGGTACTGAATACCGTTTGATCGCAACATTTCCAACAGCGGTTGCCCTTTATTAGCCAAGGTAACTTGAGTTTTTAGTGCCGTTATAGCCGCTGCATGACTGTCCAAGCGATGTTCGTTGTCCTCCACCCTTTGCAAGAGGTGGGTGACTTCGCCCCTCAGTAGTAGTATGTCCGCCTTGAGAGACTGCTCCAGGGTGCTGAACATGTCCGCCAGGTCATGCTTGGTAGGTAGCATACGTGTCAGCTCTTCCATTTGGGCTGAGATAGGGTAGTCCCGGTCCTCTCCTGTCTCCGATTGTGACGGCGAGCCCGCGTCCGTCCCGAGCGGGGACGAGTCCGGAGATACTTGGGCCTGCGCCTTGGTGGCTGGGGTCTTCCGATCCGTTGCTAGGTACTTTTTTTTATACCTGTGGACGGCGTTTTAGAGGCTTCTATTTTCCTGGTCTTCTTCCCCATCTTGGTATCAGCTTTTAGTTTGTCAGATTGGTCTGGGATATTAGTTATTTATTAGACAGACCAAGACCTTTTTAAAAAAAAAAACCGCTGAGGAGTAAAGTCCCTAATACACAGTTGACTAGTTGCTATGGGCAGCAAATTAAATAAATGTTCTCTATAACTAGACAACCAGGACATATAATTGATTCTATATTATCCACAAAGGGTTAACAGCACTCTCTCAACCCTGCAGCAGTGCCTGTACCTGCTCTCAATAGTAGTCTATGTCCACCCTCTCTGTGCCGCAAGTAGCTTCTTCCTTCTGAGAGCCAAGCCTCGTTCTGAGGCTACTCTAGAGATCACATGACCTTCCTCCAGGAGGCAAGCCTCACTCTGAAACTTTACCCACTGATATCTTACCGGAAAGGTTTACTCAGAGTAAGCCTTTCAGGGAGAAAATGCCTCTCTCGCAGACGTCAGGGAGCCGCTATCTAATAGCGGGAGACTCCCTGAATATCAGGCAGACTTGAGATCCCTGGGGTGTTAACACCCTGGTCTTCAATTTGGGGGCCTATTTTTGTTTTTCTTTGAGGTTTTATGGAAAACAAAGATGGTATAAGAAGAGAAGTTGTAAGGATCAGAGAGAGAGATGCTTAACCTGTTGGATGCCAGTCTTTTATTATCATGCATAAAGTTGTTTTATATATTTGAATTTTAAACTTATATTTGTAGTCACTAATTTGCACAGCAGCTTAGGCCTGGTTCACACTATAGTGCAGTGTATTTCTGTTTTAAATCTAACATTCCTATCTCACATAAATATACATGCTAGGGCATTTATAGCTGGGTGCCAATAAACCTACCTACCACCATGTCTTTTGAAGTGTGGGTTTCATCCAGAGAGCCTGGATGAAACACAAGCACAGGGGAACATGCAAACTCCATGCAGATAATGTCCTGACTGGGGTCATGAACCGGGGACCCTAACTGCTAGAAAGCAGAAGTGCTAACCATTCGGCCACTGTGCTGCCCATCAATACATTATATAGTTTGTTGTTGCACAATCTAGGTTTATATGTTTTTATTTTTTAATCTTGTTGAACCATAATTACATCAAAAGAGAGATAATCCATCTGGGAGACATCAAGCTGTTTGTTCTTCAAAATTCAAAATATATCTTTATTATTGCATAGATATAAACATACCGCAGATCCATTTAAAACTATTTGAAATACTCCCAGCATGACAGTGATTGTTGAATGACACATTTAGGGCTGCAATCAATTAATCGATAATAATTAATTATGAGAATAGTTGTCAATAGTTGTTGAATCGTGCACAAACGTGAAACGCGCTGACAATGCCATTCATTTCTAATGGCACCCCAAACATGTCCCGCAACTCGCATGGTTTTCCGCATGCACAAACTCGGCAGAAAAAAACACGGTACTACAAAATCACCTGCACTCCATACAGCGTACAGACCTTGGATGAGAGGTTGGTGCTTGAAGTGACAACACGGATGGCGCCGTGTCAGATGCAGTCCATAATAGATGTCACCAGCACTCGATATGTGTTTTTTTGTTTTGTTTTTTTAATTGTCACATGCGTTAAACAGCCTGAAAAAAACACAGGTCGCTCGTCACACAAGAAGGTGCATAAGCCTTTTTGCCATGTTTCCCGCACAGATATGACCCCATTGAAATTAATGGGGCGCGCGGCAAACACGTGCAATTGTGCACGAATGCACTGTTCCTACAGTAAACCGTATCTTATTTGCAGCAAGCCTGCTCTTTGAAAAACTGTGTGTAACTTAAAAAGATATAATTACTAGTGAAGTGTGGCACAGGAATGATTTATAATTTTAACTATTAATACAACCTGTATATAAACAAATACATCTTGTATATAACAAATCATACTCCATACTTTCCCTTTGGACGATCCCCTCACACCTCCATGCTTATGCTCTCACCTATCCAGATGGAACTGCGAAGTTTCAGGTCTAAAAAAACAATCCTCTAGAGATCCGACAGATTAACCCTTTAAATGTACAATGCCTGTCCACATGGTCTATAACCAACACGAAAATGCAAGAAAACAATTGTCGGTTCAAACATAAAAACCGACCACAGAGGTTATCAAAGACTGAGACAGGCAAGGAAGTAAAAAAAATGTAAAAAAGTTTATTCAAACATGTAAATACATAACACCATTATTGTGAGCCTGACCATAAATCATTAAAATAATAGACAACGTTGTCTACAGACCTCATTCACTCTCGCATACATCCAGGATCGGCCGCACATGTGTAAATAGTAAAGACTTAATTGCTGTAAAGGAATAGACAAATACTGGTATTCAATGTGTCATTGAGGATTCCCAAAAAGAGAAAAAACAAACAGATTGCTTTCAAGAAGATGAAACGAAGTGGCAATTTCTCTCAAAAAAATTATGATACTGTTGCCACTAAAGTGCTTCTCATAAAGGTGCCCACACACCTTACAATTTATCTGCAGATTTTCTGTGGTCAGATGGAAAAAGTGCAACAGATCTGGGGTATCTGTGCGGGGGTTAATGGCGGCTCTGGGGTATCTGTGCGGGGGTTAATGGTGGCTCTGGGGTATCTGTGCGGGGGTTAATGGTGGCTCTGGGGTATCTGTGCGGGGGTATATGGTGGCTCTGGGGTATCTGTGCGGGGGTTAATGGCGGCTCTGGGGGATCTGTGCGGGGGTGAATGGCGGCTCTGGGGTATCTGTGCAGGATTAATGGC
>NW_017308342.1:21176-23679 GCF_000935625.1 Nanorana parkeri | reverse complement strand
AATGGCGGCTCTGGGGTATCTGTGCGGGGTTAATGGCGGCTCTGGTGTAGCTCTGCGGGGGTTCATGGCGGCTTTGGGGTAGCTGTGCGGGGTTAATGAAGAGACAAAAAAGGAGCGCTCCAACCCTAGGATTCTTGTGTTTCAACAATTAAAATTTTAATCAGTTTAAAATCTCTAATTAAATGTCTATGGATGCGAACTCACTTTTGGATGGACGAGGTGGTGTCTTGCCGATGGAGAGTGAGAGCTGTTGTCAGCAAGGAACACAAGGAGGCATATGCGGCTGGTCCGTGTGGGAATAATCACGGATTTCACGGCTCCTGTTTGGTCCCTTAGTACTGAGGGATGGTGAGTGCAAATGAAGGGCACAATAAGAAAAGATGAACTGTGCGTTAATAATCCGCTCCCCGTCAGGTACAGTGAGAGCTCAGCTGGCCAGGCTGCCACTCGTCGGCTGAACGGGAGCAGGAGTGCCGCTGCGGTGTAACACTGGGTCAGCGGTCGTTGTGAAAGAACGTCCAGGAGCGGGCACGGGCAGGAGGATAGTGTGGTCCGTCTGGCTGAGTGCTAGAGGTGTTGGCTGGATGGTTTGGCTACGCGTTTCGAGGCTCTATGCCTCTTTGTCAAGCCAGAGATAACTTCTCTGTGCGGGGTTAATGGCGGCTCTGGGGTATCTGTGCGGGGGTTAATGGCGGCTCTGGGGTGTCTGTGCGGGGGTTAATGGCGGCTCTGGGGTATCTGTGCGGGGGTTAATGGCGGCTCTGGGGTATCTGTGCGGGGGTTAATTGAGCTTCCTGTTTTTAGCTCCACCCCTGGAATGCAAGGGGGTGGGGCCTGTTGGGGGTCATGTGATTGGGCTGCTCAGTCTAAAATGCCCGGGCCTATTTTTTGTCCCAGTCCGGCCCTGCCTACAAGCCTTGAATTTGCTCTCCGTGTCGCTGGATGCTTGGCCTGACCCCACCCCACCTGTATGGGCTGCACCGGAGATGCCTTGGTTACCTCCCTTGCCACAAAGAAAACGTCCGCCCATACAACATATTCTCTTCTTCGCAGCCCTGATTGTGAGGTTGCATGGTGGTTCTGTGTTCTTGACCTCCTGAGCCATATTGAGACTCCTTTTTTGTTGAGCTATCCTGCCGGCCTTGCTTTGCAGGAATCGTTATGGTGCATGCTGTACTTTCTCCTGTAGAGCTAGAGGTGCCGTTTCTTGTGTTGTTTGATGCTGCTTTCACCTCCTGTAGGCCTTGCCGCACTTATTTACATCGGAATTCTCTGGATCCTGACCCATTTTTCATTAACTTTCGCGATAGATACTCCTACGCAAATGGTTTCTTTCTGATATGGTGCATGTTGTTCCTTACCTGTCTTGGGTCCTTCCCAGCTATAGACCATTTCCTTATTTGACTGCTTCTGTGGCGAGCATTTGGTTAGCATGGATCCCATTTTAAACCCTATGGGTTACTACATTATCCGCAGTTTTGATTTTAGATTTTTATTTTTTACTGGGACATATAGGGCTAGTGACCATTTTACCCATTGTTTACTGTTGTCCAGGTCGTTTTATAAGATGTTGTTTACCTGACTGTTTACATAGCTTTGATACGTACTCTGGTTCTATATGGGTCAATGGTTTGAGGTCGGTGGGAAGTGCCAGTGTTGTATTCCTTGACATTCCCTCTGCACACGACTGGCCTTCCCACCTCCCTTTGGTATCTCCCTTGGCACATGTGGTATCCCTATGCACTAAGCTGAGTGGCTGTAGCTCCTGGGCGTGGTGAGCCAACCTCTGGTAGGGTCTGGGAACTGTTACCACCTCCTTTTTTTTCAACCTGACTAACTATGTAACTATGTATATATTTTTATTGTTTTTTTTCCCTCTGCTTTTTTGCTGGCCTTCCTCTGTTAGTCACTGATGGGTCTCCATCCCTACTCTTCTTCTTCTTCCTCCCTCTTTCCCTCCCTCCCCACTTCTTTTATTTTTCCTTCTTTCCTCTCCCTACTTTGCTCCCTTTTTTCTTCCCATCCCTCTCACCCTTCCTTCCTGCTCCCTTCTCCTTTCACGTTAATACATCATATGTTGTGATTTGCCTACTCCTCCTGTCCCGATACATTGTTCTCGCCCGGTGGGACTTCTGTATTGTTACATGATCCGCAGTTTCTCCCTCCTCATTTGGCGCTCTGGGATATTGGTGTGCACTTCCTTTAATATTTTGTTGATTGGTCATATTGCATTACTTTATCGTTTGTTATTTTCTTATGTTTTTCTTTTTTTACAGAAATAGTTTTTATTAAGTGTTTCACAGAAACAACTTTTCAGAACATACAAATAACAAAAGACATAGCGCATACACAACATGCAGACCTTGGTCTACAAAATATTCAATTTATCCTCCGCCATAAAAAAATTAAATTATCTGAATGAAGCGTGGACAGGTCCTCACCACAGCGTAGGCCGCATCTCCACTACCCCTGAAGACCCACGTTGGCCTGGTGGGGGGGGGGG
>NW_017308342.1:12503-20946 GCF_000935625.1 Nanorana parkeri | reverse complement strand
GGGGGGGGGTGCACGCCAAGGCACAGGACAAAGAATTGGTAGTGGAGTAACCCTGAAAATAGGAGGCCAAGGCACTACAAACAACACGTCACAACAGACAAACATAAAAGAAAGGAGAAAAACAGAGAGGGAGAGAAAGGAGGCTGGGAGGGGAGAGAGAAGCGGAAAAAGAAGGGAGGAGGGGGGGATGGGAGTGGCCACCCTCCGTCACAGTTTGTAGAGGGACAACCGCCAGATATCCCACGGTAACACAGCCGCTGGCACTGGGGTAATGGAGGTATAGAAAAACTCACCGCAGAGACCGGCACTCCTCATAATCCAGGAACACAATCTAGGGTATCTATCTGGCCACAAAGGTATCAGATCGGTCAGCCCGTTCTGCAATTAGCTCCTCACATCTCATCAGCCGACACATCTCCACTGTCCATTCTGCTATAGAGGGAACGACAGGGAATTCCAATGCCGAGGTATTAAAGTTCGGACAGCAATGACAAAGAATCTGAGTAGGGAATTCTTCACTTTAGAGCTAGAGCCCGGGAAAATGAACATTTAGTTTTTTTGTTTTATCTCTCAATCTCTGCCAATCTCTGGGGTTCCTTCATTGTTTTTTTTTGTTTTTTTTTTAAATTACAGAAGGGTACAGAGAGCAAACAAAAAAATACAAGGACCACATGGCCTCACACCATACAAATACAATGGACCTGACAGTCAATAATAACATAAGGAAATTGAGACGAGCCCAGCCGGTACTCTAATCCCAAAATATATCCGCATCAAGTTTGGTCGTCCTCTCTTCTCCCCTTCTCTTAAGGCATTTTGTATTTATAGAACTAGAAAGGAAACATCACATCATGGCAGACCGCATGGCCCAGCCAAACAACAGGAGGGGCCAATACCAATCCGGTCTACCCCTGAAGGGTACACAAAGACAGACAAAACGTATAGCATAAAGCAAGGCAACTCAGAGGGAAACCAATACCACACAGAACAAATAAAAGGATAGAAAGAGACCCCAGGTCCCCGTCAGTTCCGGGAGGACCAGCACGGAATGCTCATGGTACCATAAATGCAGGATACTGGGGCCCTCATTAGAAGCCGCCTCATTATCACTGATTCAGTCCTGACACACAGTAGAGAATGCAGCTGAGTCTCTGAACTGGAACCAGGCTCCCCATGTGGCAACAAAACTGAATTGGGACCCATTCAATGAGGAAGTCAAGTCCTCCATCAGCTTGATTTCCTCCACCCGCCTTGCCTACATCTCAACGGACGGCGGTCGGGCTTGCTTCCACAAGGCTAGTATGCAAGTCTTCGCCGCATTCAACATGTAAATCAATAGCAAGCGTCTATATTGTTTTCGATGAAGTGGGGCTTAGTGAAGGAGATAAACCGAGGGAGTGAACGGTAGCTTGAAACCGGGATGTCCCTGATCAATGTGGCTACTTGTAACCAAAAGGGTTTGACTTTTGAGCAGTCCCAGAAAACATGCAGTAGGGAACCCAACTTCTCCCCACAACGCCAACACAACTCAGACACAGAGGGGTACATGGCATGGAGGGTCGTAGGTACACTGTACCATCTGGTCAAAAGTTTATAACCCGCTTCCTGATATTTATTTGAGATCGAGGACTTAATGGCAAAGTGGAACATACGGTCTACCTGCTGAGGGCTAAAAACCGCACCCAGATCAGAGGCCCACTGCCTAACAAAGTAAGGGTGGGGAAGGTCGGGAGGGTTACGCAGACAGTTCAACAGGTAAGACAAGGTGTGTCTAGTCCGGTCTGCCTTCAAACATATATTCTCAAAATCCGTCAGCTGTCTTTGAGGACAGGTCCTATTTGAAAAGGAACAGAAATAGTGCCTCACCTGTAAAGCGCTCCATAATCGCAAGGGTGGGTCAGTGAGGGTCTGAATCTGAGCTACTTGTTTCCATCACTCTGTGTCTCTAAAGTGGTATAGTCTAGTATGACCTGAGGTCTCCAGAGCTCTGGCCAGTGGATTAAGCAGACCCGGAGGAAAATGAGGGTTCCCCACTACTGGTGTCAAGGGTGATGTTAGAGGAGACAGGCCGGGAGAAGGGAGCACCTTGCTCACTGTAAGCATAGTGGCGCGAACCAGTGGGTTCGACCAGTAGGAGAGTGGTAATTTCGGAGAGATCCATGGAATACCCTGCAGTGGTAATCGGCAGTCCTCTTGTTCCAAGGCCACCAATCATTTCTGGTCAGCATTACAGCACCAATCAACAATCACAGAAAGGTGGGCTGCTCTATAGTAAAGTGCATGGTCAGGAAACCCCAAGCCCCCCGCTGCTCAGGTCTAGATAGGATCTGATGGCACAATCAAGTCCGCTTGATTGTGCCATCAGATCTTCTAAACAGAAGAGAAAAAGTATATATTTTTTCAATTCCTTATTTATTAAGGAAGAACAAGAGAAAATCTCTGCTATTTTTGCCCAAAATGTACGTATACGGGAACATTCCCAAAAAATATGTAGTCCCGTACCAGCACTTTCATTGCAGTGCCAGCACCATTACTGACATTGAGTGTAAAAGGAAAGGGACTTTATACCACCTGGTGAGGAGTTTTTATCCTGCCTCTTGGGTTTTATTTGAGATAGAAGATTGATGTGCAAATTACATTATTCGATCGCATTGCTGTGGAGTGAACACCACACCCAAGTCCTGTGCCCACTGTTGTAGAAAAGGAGAGTGCCCTGTATTTCGATACTTCCAACAGCAAGTTCGCCAAAGAAATTGCTGGATGTGTAATAAAGAATAGGAGATCATCAGGTGTATGCGACTGTTTTATGATGACCTGACCATGTCTCAAGACCTCAGATGTTAGGGGACGACTGGATAGACCGAATCAAGGGCTCTAAAGTGAGAATAAAACTAAGGGGAGACAGGGGACACCCTGTTGGATCCTGTAAGATATAGGGAACAGATCAAAAATAGCCTAATTTACACAAACCACTGCTGAGAGACTGTAACGTTCCTACCTCTCATCCAGCTTTCGGCAACACAGGCCGCTCCGTCGGTGTTCGGGTGACGTCGCGAACAGTGACGTCACCGGACTCCTCCTCTTTTTTTTTTAAACCGCGGGAGTCATTTGCCTGGCGTTCATGCTAGGAGCCTGACGCCAGGCAAATACCCCTGCAGCAGACCGCACTATTGGGCCGGACAGAGCCCCATCCTGCTACCCCTCTCTTGGGCCTGCACAGTGCCCCATCTCGCCCGCACTCTCTTGGGCCGGACAGAGCCCCATCGTGCTCCCTCTCTATTGGGCCGGATAGAGCCCCAACTGCAAGGCTGCTTCTGTCTCTCCACGGCCCTGCCCTCGGCCAGCCCACTCAGCAGAGAGATCTCCTCTCCTGAGGCATCGCCACAGGGAAGACCTGCACCTCACACCCGTGGCCACCGGGTGGCAGCAACAGACCCCAGATCTACTCACCGCAAGTATCCTCATACTACTAGAGCATATTATTGTGAATTGCCAATGCATATCAATTAGAACCAGTTGCTCCCAGAATTGACTGTGTATAACCTATGCTAAATAAAACCACTTGCCTTCTAAAACTGATCCGGGTCTTCCAACCTAACTGCTACCAGCCTGTGTTAAGTGAACTATTATACTGCACCCATAGATAAATATATAGGCATCTGAAGCTGAGATCCCCACCAGCCACTGCAGCCACACCTGCCTCATTACAGAGACTGGAATGCAGGGCCCCTATCCACCTCTGCATATGAGCACCCAAACCAATGTATTTTAACATCTCTCATAAAAAATAACCAATTTACTCTGTTGAATGCCTTTTCTGCATCCACAGAGACCCTATCGGAGAAGCAGGAAAAAGTTATTGGATGCTCCTTTAAACACCTCCATTAAGGAGAAGTGTCATCCAGAACGGGAAAGTAACGAACCACAATCGCAAGTTGAGATACAGGGAAGAGGAAATAATATATAGAGAACATATTAACCCTCAATATTTTTTGAATAGTAAGGCATATAGATGACAACTTCGTTGCCCCCAACCTTGTCCACAAAACCTAACAAAATAATTCTTCTGTAACATATATCCCACAGTCTAGCCCAAAATCGCTGCGGCAGCCGAGTGTTAACTCCCCCAGCCACCACAGCTCCCCCAAGCAGGGACGCTCCCCCAATGAGAAAACAAGAGCATGCACTGCAGAGGCCACAAAAGACAGTGGAACCTCCCCCCATGCGCCCTGCCTATATCTTCTACATGCCAAGTTGCCACTGATCCAAAACAGAACATGCTCACTGACCAGAGAATGCTTCAGTGGATAGTATGGAGAAGTGTATATTCCCAGGACACCTCCGACCTCCTGAATCCTATCAGGGAGGATTAACTGATACTAATCCTCCCTGATGGTCTTCAGGAAGTCTACAAGGAGAAGGGAAAATCACTGGGAACCGGTGTCCATTTCAACAATTAAGTGAGATATACACTGACCATCCACTTTATTAGGTACACCTGTTCAATTGCTTGGTAACACAAATTGCTAATCAGCCATCACATGGCAGCAACTCAATGCATTTAGCATCTGGACCTGGTGAAGACGACTTGCTGAAGTTCAAACCGAGCATCAGAATGGGGGAAGAAAGGGGATTTAAGTGACTTTGAACGTGGCATGGTTGTTGGTGCCAGACAGGCTGGTTTGAGTATTTCAAAAACTGTTGATCTACTGGTATTTTCACGCACAACCATCTCTTGGGTTTACAGAGAATGGTCCGAAAAAGAGAAAATATCTAGTGAGCGGCAGTTGTGTAGATACAAAATGCCTTGTTGATGTCAGAGGGGAATGGGCAGATTGGTTTGAGACGATAGAAAGGCAACAGTAACTCAAATAACCACTCTTTACAATCAAGGTATGCAGAATACCATCTCTGAACACACAACACATCGAACCTTGAATCAGGTGCGCTACAGCAGCAGAAGACCACACCGGGTGCCACTCCTGTCAGCTAAGGACAGGAAATGTAGGCTACAATTCGCACAGGCTCACCAAAATTGGACAATAGAATATTGGAAAAATGTTGCCTGGTCTGATGAGTCTCGATTTCAGTTGTGACATTCAGATGGTAGGGTCAGAATTTGGTGTAAACAACATGAAAGCATGGATCCATCCTGCCTTGTATCAACGGTTCAGGCTGGTGGTGGTGGTGCAATGGTGTGGGGGATATTTTCTTGGCACACTTTGGGCCTGTGATGCTATCATTTCAATATGGAGCAAAATCTCCAACATCTTGTATCAATCCCACGAAGAATTAAGACAGTTCTGAAGGCAAAAGGGGGTCCAACCCGGTACACTGCACTTGGAGAAAGAAGGGATAGTCCCATTTGTAGGAGACCTCCATAGACTGCACAGCAGCAAAAAGTTTCCCAGCACACTCACCAGCCTGCAAAAAAACACTGTCTGACTACTAAGGTTAAAAACAAAGGTCTTAGTTGCGTGTCTTCTGCAGAATATTTGGAAGCCACACTGCCTCGTTGAGGCCCCTTTGTGTAGTGTGGCCCTAACTCTAATCTTTGAGAACCTCCATTTTGAAGCATATATAGCAAAGGATGAATTGGGTGCAGGTTTGCCAGGAGGCAGCCCAACCTCCTAAAAGGCACAGGGACACAAGTAACTCCGTACATCACAACAGCAGCTAAAGCCACACCAAATCCAACAAACAAAACGAATGGCAAACCCACTCATCAATTCATAGCCTCTGTTTTTAACCTTTAGTAGTTAGACAGTGTTTTTTTGCAGGCTGGCTGGTGAGTGCGCTTGGCAACTTTTTGTTGTTGTACTGTTCAAAGGCCTTCCATGTGCACCTTGCTTCAAAGCTGGTTATGAATTGATGAGTGCGTTTGCCATTCAATTTGCTCCATGGACTGCAGATGGTCCGAAAGAGGGTTTGGTGGCAAATGTCTGGGAGTATTTAAACCTGGGCTCTGTCAAAGTCTATGCTTTGCTCCAAGCATGGTGTAGAACAGGGGTAGCCAAACTCCGGCCCTCCAGCTGTGGTAGAACTACAAATCCCATGAGGCATTGCAAGATTCTCACAGCCACAGACATGACTCCCGGAGAGAGATGCATCATGGGATTGGTAGTTTCCCAACAGCTGGAGGGCCGGAGTTTGGCTTACCCCTGGTGTAGAATGTCTTTAACAATGTCTCTAACAATAAAAAAGTGAATCCTACGGTGTTAGTTTCTCAGGTGCATAGTGGAAGGGTTGCAGGGCCCAAGGCTCGATTAAATACGGTCTAGTTCAGTATGGTCAGTCATTGGCTTGTTCAATATAGATCTCACTGCAGCCCATTATCCAAGCCTGTGGCAGCCTTAGGGATTCCTCGGAGATGCAAATTATTGCGCCTGTTGCGGTATTCAGTAGGGATGCACCAATACCATTTTTTTTTTAAGTACAAGTACTGTTCCTCTAGTACTCATCGATACAAATTACCAATATTTTTAAAACGTGACGTGACATTTTTAATTTTTTTTAAAGGACAGTGGTGGAGGACCAGGGCCCAGCCACAGCTGCAATCGCTGTGACCCTGGTAGTTCTGCCACTGACTCCAAGCTGTAGAGGGACTACAAATCCCAGCAATACATTCTACAGCAATGCAGAAAAGCACCACCTATAGAGGACTACAAATCTCAGCAATCCCATTATATAGCAATGCAGAATATTGCCAACCATAGAAGACTATAAATCACAGCAATCCATTATATAGCAATGCAGAATACCACTAGCAATAGAGGACTACAAATCTGAGGAATCTATTATGAAGCTACATAGTCTGCCTTGCTCACCAGGGCTATGTGGTGTCTAAGAAGGCTGTGCAGGGTCTCACCAGGGCTGTAACGGGGTCTGAGGAGGCTGTGCGTTGTCTGACCAGGGCTGTGCGCTGTCTCAGGAGGATGTGTGGGGTCTTACCAGGGCCGCCTTTGGGTCTCACAAGGACTGTACCGGTGGGTGCTTGGCTCTCCAGGGCTGCATGGGAGGTGTGGGGCTCTCCAGGGCTGTACAGGGTTGTGCCAATCTTTGCGGGAATCAGATGTGCAGCTGGACCGGCGCTTTCAGAGACAGCCGCCGCAAGGTCCCCACGGGCACCCAAATCTTTTTAAAATTTCAAAGCATCAGTATCGGGGCATTGTCACGAGTACAAGTGCACCGATACTAGTATCGGTGCATCCCTAATTAGAGGACAGCTGTTTTGGCATTGACCCTATTGTTCCTTAAGCCAAGGTCAAAAACATGTTTATAATTATTAGAGATGCACCGAAATGGAAATTTCAAAGCCGAAAAAAAAATTATTTACATTTTTTTCAAAATTTTTTTTTTTTTTAATTTATTTTTTAAAAAACGTTTTATTTTCATTTTTTTAATTAAATATTTGTATTTTTTACTTTACTTTTAGGGCCTTCGGGGAAATATTAGGGGTCTAAACAGACCCCTGATATTTACCTTTTTAAAATATAAAAAGAGATTGAGAACACTGAGTGCTCAATCTCTTTTTCTGCAGCCCCTGTTATCAATGAACAGGAATCCTCTATACTGAGTGTTCCTGTTCATTCATAACATGTGGACATTCTGTGTTTTACTATAACCACTAGGGATGTCCCGATGCCACTTTTTCAGGCCCAAGTACAAGTACTTCCCCTCATGTACTTGCCGATACCAATTACCGATACTTTTTCTTAAAGGGACAGGTGACTTTAAATGATCCATAGTACAACTACATGTTCTGTACTATGGATCATGATTTAACCTATTCATGTTAGCAGCGGAGAATTGTAACTCTATTGCTGGAGTGTAGTGGAGGTGTGTGCTGTATATATGTACTACATATACATTACACACGTCCAGTGCACTATAGCAATAGATTTACAGCCAGCCCCGTCCCAGCTTCCCTCACTCACAGTTTCACGCCGATCCCTGTTGCCTCACGCGGTGCCTCTCGTAGTCGGCGCTGGGCAGGATCGCTTCATCGCATCTCGGTGCTCAGCTTGTGGGAGGCGCTCACAATTCTGCCCTGCTAACATGAATGGGTTAAATCATGATCCGCAGTACATAATAGTACATAACATGTAGTTGTACTACATATCATTTAACCCATTCATGTTAGTAGGGGATCATTGTAAATCTAATGTAATGTACGGGACATTTGTGCTGTATATGTACAGTACATATAGATATACAATTCTGCACTGCTAACCTGAATGGGTTAAATGATCCGTAGTACAGGGCTACATATGATGTACTATGGATCATTTAACCCATTCATATTAGCAGAGGATAATTGTAAATCTATTGTTGCAGTGCACTCTATATGTCGTACATAGTACTTTTACATATAGAGTGCCTGCAACAATACATTTACAATTATCCTCTGCTAACATGAATGGGTTAAATGATCCATAGTACA
>NW_017308342.1:0-12106 GCF_000935625.1 Nanorana parkeri | reverse complement strand
TCTTATTTTTTAAAGAAGATAAGAACATATCCTAAGGGATTATAGTTTCCAGGGAGCGGGATAAATATGCTTAAGCCGAAGCATCGGAGATAGTGGTATAAGCATTTGAGATCTCTTGCTATTTCAACCACGGCACCCATATTGCCTCGAATTCTGCATATTTATCCTGCAAGATGCTAATTAATTTCTCATGGATAATGATCCAGTTCACTTTAGACACCACCAGAGAGAATGGGACCTTTTCGGCTTTCCAGGACCGAGCTATTGATATCTTAGCCGCCAGAAAAGAAAAGGAAACCAGTTTGCTCTGCGTTCCAGAGATGTCCGGGATTGATTTATTAAGTAGAGTGTACTGAGGGTCTCTGGGGATAGGAGTCCCAAGAATCCTAGAAAGCAGGGCAAACAACTTGTTCCAAAAAGGTTGTAGTCCTGGGCACTGCCACCAGACATGTAGCATAGTGCCTTGCTGTTTACAGCCCTTGAAGCATAGCGGACTAACGCCTGGGCCCATCTTCGCTAATTTTGCTGGCACAAGATACCATCGAGAAAGAACCTTTATAGTTGGCTTTAGAAAGAGAACAATTTAAGAGTCCCTTAGTTGTTCTTTTAGAACACTGTTGCCATTCTTCTGGGGAGAGTGGTGTCCCAATTTCTAGTTCCCAGGCCACCATATAGGCCGTTTTAGTGAATGGTCCTAGTTGGGCATCGTAGATCAGGGACGTACCTCCCCTTTGACCTAACCCACCTAGGCACCACAATTCATATTGTGTTAACAGCGGGGCTCCAGTCTCGGGGATGTGTAGAGTGGATAAAAAGTGATTTGATTTGTCTAAATCTGAAATATTCAGAGTGAGGCATTTTGAGGGTGTTTAAGCAGTAGTGGTATGTGATTGGTTTATGAAGTTTAATAAAGTCCCCAATCCTATACAGTCCTTTGTCTGTCCACCATTTAAATGTTTTTAGCTGTAGTCCTGGGATAAAATTGACATTTTCAAATAAGGGTGCGAGGGGGGTGTATGTAGATACCATCCCCACCTTCTTTCGTATCTGGTCCCATAAGGCAAGAGAATGTAGTAGTATTGGTGCCACAGTCTTTGGCCTCTGCTTAGGTTTCATCCATTTAAGAGCCTCAATAGAGGGGCCTTTATGTGAACTAACTTCTAGCTTGACCCAGTCAGGAACAAGTGTCTTGAAGTAGATAGATGATAATTGTGAGATTTGTGCAGCCCTATAGTACAAGAGCAAGTTTGGTACCCCTAAACCTCCCTGGTTTCTAGGTTTGGAGAGGATATATCGTGAGGTTCTTGGTTCCCCCCTCCCCCAGATAAATTTAGAGATGGACTTCTGGAAATAAGTTCCGTCTGTTGAATCGGGATTGGTAGTGTCCTAAATAGATAAAGTATTTTAGGAAATAAAGTCATTTTAATTGAATGAATTAAATAGCCCTAACCAAGATATATTGTATGTGGACCACCGAGTCATGTCTTCCCTAAGAGATTTAAATAGTGGGGGGAAGTTAGCCATATATAGTTTGGTGTATAGGGGGGTGAGTTTCACTCCCAGATATTGTAGTGAGTCTGTGCGCCAGTTAAATGGGAACAAATTTTTGAGGCCCGACCAGATTACGGCCGGGAGATTGATATTAAGTGCTACTGACTTGGAAGCATTGACTCGAAGTCCTGAAATTTGTGCATATTCTTCCAGAAGTACCATAATATTAGGTAATGAGACCAGTGGGGAGGTTACAAATAGCAGCATATCGTCCGCGAACAAGGCACATTTATGTTCCTCTAGGGCGCATTTTATCCCTTTTGATATCTATGCTATTGCGAAGTGATATTGCCAATGGTTCGATTGCTATAGCGAATAATCCTGCCTAGTGCCCCTTCGAATTTGGATAGGGTCTGATAGATAGCCTTGTAGGCGGATCTGAGCTGATGGGGAAGAGTAAAGAATATTTACAGAGCTAAGAAATTTAGGCCCGAAACCCCAGGATTTAAGAAGTTGTAACAAGTATTCCCAGGACACCGAGTCAAATGCTTTTTCCAAATCTATAGATAGTAGCATACCTTGTTGGGGAGGGGAGTCATCCCAAGGGTGGTTAAGCAGTGCGATTAAATCTAGGGCTCTTCTAACTTGGTCTGGGCCTTGTCTTCCTCCAATGAAGCCTACTTGGTCTCGGTGTATATAGCAGCCTATGAAGCTATTTAGTCTATTAGCGTAAATTTTAGATAGGAATTTTATATCGTTGTTTATCAGTCAAATAGGTCTATAATTGGAGACTTCCCCAGGGTCTTTGTGTGGCTTAGGAATGATACTAATGTAAGCTCTATTAAGATCCGGGTCCAGAGGGGCGCCTGAGTGTAGGGAGTTGAAAAATGCCTCCATAAAAGGTGCCAGGATCACTGTAACTTTTTTATAATTGATGGATAGTCCAACAGAGTATAATTGTAAATGTATTGTCTGCACTGTATGAGCAGTGTGTACTCTATATATACTCTATATGTAGTACATATAGAGTATATACTGCTCATACAGTGCAGAGAATACATTTACAAATAAACTTTGCAGCATCTAGTGGGAGGAGCTCCAGGTGGGGTCCTAATTTAGCTGGCTCAGAGGTGCCTGCCAGCTAAATTAGAATCCCACCTGTAGCTCCTCTCGCCGGACCAGCGCTGACTCGCCGCTGCAGGTTTTTTTTGTTCAGACATTCTCCAATATATATATAGTCACTTTTTTTTATAGAGCAGGATACCATTGCAGGACACTACAGAGTGTGGGGACAGCATCAGAGGTATAGCCTGAAATAACACTACATCTCTTTCACTTATATATGCAAAATTTGGCGCAGAGAGCGCATTAGCGTGAGAGGTACCATACCTGCCCAGTCATTGCATGTGATACAATGTGAAAAGAATAACAAACAAAGCGCATGCCCCTAGCAATATATTTGCACTGAGGTGCATGATACACACATGCGTTTTTGTTTGTTATTCTTTTGATATTGCATCACATTGTTTCACGGCTAGTATCAATTGTATTTGATACTTTGAAGAATAATTCACTTAGCGCGGCTTTTATTATTAATTCCAGAGCACCTGCTGCCATTTTTCTGCACCCCAGTTCCTATGTTCCCTGCACAGTTGATTCGATTTAACCTTGTTTTCACATCCGAGGTATGGCCTTTTTGCCGCAGAAAAATTACAGCAGGTGCTCCGGACTGATGAGTCCAAATTTGAAATATTTCGCTGTAGCAGGCGCCAAATTCACATAGTCTTTGCAAAAGAGGGTCCTGTCTGTAGATAGCTGTAAAGTCTAACAGATAAGGACAAGAATCACATACCGACATGCACCTACTTTTCTCCCTCGTATCTAGCATGTATTGTACACTTATAAGTAAACATCAATTTGGTATGGGTAACCATGAAATACCAGGACTCGGCGATCTCTGGCTGCTGACATTATTATTTCTTTAGTTTTATAACCTATCAGTTTTACAGTGATATCTCTGGGTGGCCCATGAGGGCGTTTCTGAGTTAGGTCTCTATGTATTCAAACTCTAAATGCTCTAAGGCCTTGGTTCTCAACTGGTGGGTCGTGACCCAAAAGTGGGTCGCGACCCCGTGTTTAGTGGGTCACCACCGCCTTCCACTTTTCTAGGTGAGAGGCTTCTCAGCCTCCCCCTAGCGCAGCAATGTCAGTTCTTGTGCTGAGCCATTCAGAATATGCTGCCTGGCACTGAGTGTCAGCTTGAGGTGGGCTGGAGCTATGGCCACGAGGGAGCTCCATCCAATATGTGCATTGCTTACAGTTCCCTTGCATGTCCTGTGGAGGAGCCTGGACTGGAGTGGCGTCACATTCTGGCTCCCAGCAACTTTTTACAGGGCACGCAAGGGAGCTGTACAAGCAATCCACATATGGATGAAGCTCCATCACAGTTAAGCAGCCCACACTGGACCCCAGGCTGAGAATCCACTCCAGTTCTCATAAGGTAGGGAGACTGGGTGGATCTTAAAAAAAACAGAAACATTTTTTTGGGAGTGTGTGTGTGTGAGATTGTGTCTGTGGTTATGTGTGTCTTTTAGTGTTTTTGAGGGCCTGCTCACACTAGTATAGTGTGTTAATTGAACATTCCTGTGCGATTTAACGCACTATACCATGAAATCGCATCTATTACGCGTTCTGGTGTGGGGGAGGCGCACTGCATTACCATTCATTTGCATGGTACCCAAAACGCACCTCCCATCCACATTTCAATCGCCCGCACCAGAACGAGCGGCACCGAAATGCTGTGCGTTCCATTGCAGTGCGACTTGTGTCGCAACTTAATGACCGAGGACAGATATGGGTCCTGAGGTTACACAGATTGAGAACCACTGCTCTAAGAGGATGGTGGGGGTTAATTCTTGAAACAGCACTGTAACTGACGACGTAAGATCTATGGATTCAGAGAGCCCCCCTACATTTCTTCATTTAGCTCTGTTCTCGGAAAGCGGAGATGCCCCTGCTGCCTCCTGGATCTGTTTGGCCACCATCTTTGATCCACACACCTTCCCAGATTGGGTCCTAGCATGCATGCTGGGGCCCTTCAAAGATGGCATATCACCCCAATCTATCCCACAGGTCCAGAGTTTGTATATGGAAGAGTCCAACAAAAAGAAATGCTGCTTCTGATGGCTAAATATAGATCTCCAGTAGCCTGGTGGTGTGGAGCCTGCTTAGATGGTATCCATCTTGCTCAGCTGCTTACAAGCAGCCCCCGTGGGAAGACATCTATAAATGGTGTGGGACCCTCAAGTTTGAACCTGTGACATCTCTGTCACCAGGGTCCTTAATTTTCTGCAGTTTGGTCTATATCACCATCAGCTGGCCAGATCTGGGTCCTGATGATTCTCTTCCTATGACCCTTAACTTCCGATTACTTGGTTCAAACCTTTATTTAGGGGGGTGAACACATTGCTTTGTCTTGTAAGTTCTGTTTTATATTCCTCACTCTTTTACCTAAAGTTGTCTCCTCTTTTTCCCCTCACTAAGCACATTGTGTAAAGGTGCCCATACACTGCTCGATTTCTCGTACGAGAATCGCGGGAAATCCCGCGATCGTACGAGAATCGAGCAGTGTGAACGAAGACGTGCGACCGTATCTACTGTACGGTCGCACGTCTGTTGTCTAAGGCGCACGCTAGAAAACCAGCCGAAAATCGTACGATTTTCGGCTGGTTTGAACGGTGCTCGGGAGACAAATGCCGAACGGGCCAGTACGCGCACACTGCCCGTTCAGCATTGCGGTCGTCGGAAGCCCGCCCCTCGGGGGCGGGCTTGCGATGATCGAGAGTACGATCTGCCTGTCCAAGATGGGCAGATCGTACGTTTTTTTTATCACTTTACAACCATCGCAAGACTAAGGTCTTGCGATGGTTGTACAGTGTATGGCCACCTTTACCCTCCTTTTGTCTTTCTCAGTTACGTCCCAAGGCAATTGCTCTGCACTCACTAGATGTAGTTAGAGCTGTCAGCATTTTCTTGACTGCTCTGCCCATCTTTTACTTTGCTCTTTATTCTAGAACGGGGTTAGTAAATTAAAATTCAAGGAGGTCCGGTGAGCAAAATTTGAATTGAGCTAGGGTCCAAATCGCAGTCTGGACAGAATAGCCGCTGCGTCTGTTTCTGGAACTGCGATCTGCCATTTAGGCTGCATTCACACCAGCAGCTGCACTGCATTGCACAGCTGCTGGTGTGTTTTCCAAGACACAGTGCTGATGCATCCATCCCGGCATGCCCCGTTACATTGTTTTTCCCCTATCAGAGTGCCCCCTACTTTGTCCCCATCAAAGTGCCCCTTTACATTGTCCCCATCAGAGTGCTCCCTTACATTGCTTGTTCCTATCAGAGTGCCCCATTATAAATTGCCCCAGAGTGTCTCTATCAGTGTCATCCTTTATATGGCCCCTTCAGAGTGCCCCCTTACACTGGCTGCCCCCTTCAGAGTGCCCCCTTCAGAGTGCCCCCTTGCACTGGCTGTCCCCTTCAGAGTGCCCCCTTCAGAGTGCCCCCTTGCACTGGCTGTCCCCTTCAGAGTGCCCCCTTGCACTGGCTGTCCCCTTCAGAGTGCCCCCTTGCACTGGCTGTCCCCTTCAGAGTGCCCCCTTGCACTGGCTGTCCCCTTCAGAGTGCCCCCTTGCACTGGCTGTCCCCTTCAGAGTGCCCCCTTGCACTGGCTGTCCCCTTCAGAGTGCCCCCTTGCACTGGCTGTCCCCTTCAGAGTGCCCCCTTGCACTGGCTGTCCCCTTCAGAGTGCCCCCTTGCACTGGCTGTCCCCTTCAGAGTGCCCCCTTGCACTGGCTGTCCCCTTCAGAGTGCCCCCTTGCACTGGCTGTCCCTTTCAGAGTGCCCCCTTGCACTGGCTGTCTGTAACTGTCGGTCTTGAAATGCCTCATGGGACTTGTAGTTCCACAACAGCTGGAGGGCCGGAGTTGTCCACCTCTGTTCTAGAGGCAGCAGCCATAGAAAACTGACTGTGCCCCTCCATAATCTACTAGAGAAAATAATTTTACAATGAATGCAAAACCATCCCTTTTAAAAAAAAAAAATGTTATGCATGTTTCTTGTCCTGCTGAAATTTGCTATACCTGGTGTAGTTATAAAAACACCAGTTAAGATGATTATGTATTAATTCAAACATTATTTAAGGTATTTCTTAAGGTAATATGAGATCACTAAAAATATCCTAATGACCGTTCCCTGCAATAACTGTCGCAGGTCGGCTCAGTAGATCGGGAGGTGAGCGAACACATACCAGCGTTCGCTCACCTCTCGATCCTGTCACAGCTCTCTGCCGTGACAGGGGAGGGGCTGGATTCCCCCCTCCCCGCTCCGATCCACCAGCGCTGACAGGCGGAACGGATGGGGAGGGGGCGGGTACAGCTGACTCTGCCTCTAGATAGGCAGAGGCAGCTGTCAGTAACGCAGCTGGGCGGATCCCGGCATAATTGTCGGGATCCGCTTCAGCTGCGGCGTCTCAGTATACCGCAAGCTGCAGCTCGCGGTATACTGGGGCGTCTCAGTATACCGCAAGCTGCAGCTCGCGGTATACTGAGCATAAGGTGACGGGAGGACGCTAGTTTGTGTCCTCCCATTACCCTAAGGAGAATTATGGGGAAAAGCCTCATTTAAGAAGTTTCTTGAATTTCTCAACGCCATCAGCAGATACCGCTGCCTGTGGAAGGGAATTCCACAGTTTTACTACTCTCACAGAAAAAAAGCCTGTACTCTTAAGATTGAACCCCCTTTTTTCTAACCTCTTATGTCCTCGTGTTCTCAATAAAGTTTTTGGTATAAAAAACTAGTTTCAAATAATGTGGTCCCTTTTGTTAGGGAACTAAGAAACCAGATTGAAATTTAAAGTGCAGGTTTAGAATATAAAAGGAGTTAATTGAAAACAACAATAAACATAAGTGGCAAAAACAATAGGGAAAGAACAGGCTGTAGTCAGTGCCAAGCCAGGGGTCAGATGCCAAAGCTGGTAGTCAGCCAAGCTAGGTCAGGGAGCATGGAGAGCAGGATGAACAGAAACAAAGCCAGAGTCAGGAACCAGGAGATCAGTCAGCCAGAACCAGGATCATACACGGAAATCGGGACTAATGGCAGCACACTTGGTTGATCAGAACAAACACAAGGGTGGAGACTGAATGGACAAGGTGAAGGTTAAATTACGACCTGGTGCCTGCATCATCACTGTGAGACAGGAATTACCCGGGAGTCTAGCCAGTGCAGCAGAGTGAGCTTAGGAGATTCAGGGCTCTCATATCACAAGAAACTTGGCATGAGTGTCATGAAGTATACTGGTCAGCTTCTCATTAATGCACATCAAGGTCATACTAAACCCTACCTCGTGGAACAGAGCTCTGGGCGTCTTCCACGCTCTCGCAATAGTCTGCTTCGCAGCCAATAGCAGGTAAGTGAGCAAAGTTTGCTGCGGGGGAGAAAAATCAGAAACGTTATGATGGAGAAGTGCCACACAGCGATCTCTCCTGATGGAAAATTGATTGCATGAGGCTGAACACCTGAGACCAAAACGGGACCAGTTTAGGGCATGTCCACTACACATGTAAAACATCACCCAATTGACCGCAACCCTTAAAGCAGCGATCACTATACAAAGGTACTGCCTTAGCTATCTGCAGAGGCGGCTCTCTAATTAGGCAAGTTAGGCAGTCGCCTAAGGCCTCGCGCTCGCGGGGGCCTCGCGGCTGCCTAACTCACCTAGTCTGCAGCAGGACTGGTGCTGTGAGGGGATGGAAAACACACGCCTTTTGTCTGCGGGTTCAGATAAAAGACTTCATTCTACACATCCTTCTGCTGGGACTCCGCTCAAAGCTCAGCCTGTGTCAGTGCAGCAGCTGCAGCGAGAGCAGAAGGGGGAGAGAGCCGGCACATGAGGTAGCGTGCGGCATGAGGAAGGAAACCGTCCGGAGCGGCTGTGGTGGACTCACCGCTGAGCATGGGGACAGTGGTGGGACAGAGGGGGGCACAGTGGCAGAGGGAGAGCTGTGGACTTAGAGGTGGTGGTGGGAGAGGAGAGAGATTGGCACACTGGCAGAGGGAGAGCTGGGGGGTCAGTGGACACAGACGGTGGTGGGCACAGTGGCAGAGGGAGAGCTGAGGGGTCAGTGGACACAAACGGTGGTGGGACAGAGGTGGGCACAGTGGCAGAGGGAGAGCTGAGGGGTCAGTGGGCACAGACGGTGGTGGGACAGAGGCGGGCACAGTGGCAGAGGAAGAGCTGGGGAGTCTGTGGACACAGAGGCAGTGGTTGGAGATGAGAGATGTGAGCACAGTGGAAGAGGAAGAGCCATATGAGGTGGTGGTGGGAGCACTCTAGCTGGATCTGCTGCTGGGTGAGGAGACTCTCATATTCACCCTGGAGCTGGAGAGCGAGGCAGCCAAGGAGAAAGCTGCGAGTACCAGGACACTGGGCACACAATGAGAATCGAGTACACTAACATCCCTGGAGCTGCTACAGTAGTGCTACTACTCCCTACAAGGGAGAACTCCCATCATCATCTGGGCATATTCTGGAGCTAGGGATGAGCTGGGGGTGCTGACCGATTGTGGGGTGCTCGCAGGATATAACCCACGGGGGGTGAATGGGTGATATCTTCAGCAGAGCTCTACATACATATGTAGTGCTGCTATGCTCTGTAGCGATGTTCATATTTTTATATGGCTGCAGTGTTTTGTACCGTTGCTCTGTACGTTGATCGATAAATGGCACCATCTTATTGTGCATAGGCAGCATCCTGAGGGTGCAGGAAGGGGGTGGGAGGATTGGGGAACCAGTGTAGGCAAAAATCTGTGCACATGCCTTGCGCCCATCCACTGGACATCCGCCTCCCTCTATCACTGATTATCACAGTTCATTTTTAATTATTGCTTGCATTTTTTAAATTATGGGTGTAAGTGGGGCCTCGCGTTTTAGTTTCGCCTAAGGCCTCACAAAGTCTAGAGCCGCCTCTGGCTATCTGTTTCGGGACCCAGTACCATCTCATAAGGACCTTGTAAGCAGACTCCATGATTGAGGTGTTAAATAAGCATTAAGCTATCTGAGACCAGATCGCTCCCAAGTCCTCCTCCCCCAATGTGAGTGACAAACTAGAGAATTCCTTATTCCACTTATCAACATATGACAAATAAATCCGATATTTTGGTGCACTCCACGTCAGACATAATTAAAGTGTTTCAGGAATATTATCAGGGACTCTATCATGGTGAATAAGGAAGGACTAGCATCCCAGTTGAAAGAAAAAATGACATTATACTTACAAAAAGCAAATCTACCTCTTATAGATAAAGATCTGCTTTTGTCATTGGAATAACCTATAACCCAAGAGGAATTCAAAGTAGCTATTAAAGCTAGATCCTTAGGTAAAAGTCCTGGACCAGACGGCTTTACACTTTTTCATTACAAATGTTTTCAAGAGGAATTAACCCATTTCTGCTGGAAATTTAATTTTCTAGTGGAAGGAATAATGATGAGACCAGAATCTCTTCTGGCCCATATAACGATCCTTCCCAATGAGCTACCGCCCTATATTCCTATACCAAGCTATATACTAATTTATTGGCTTAAAGACTTCGTCCTCTTTTACCAAAATGGATACACCCTGACCAAGTGGGTTTTGTCTCAGGGAGGGAAGCACAATACAGAGCCTTAAAATCCATTTCTCGAAAAATGCAACTATGGGGGGGAGGGGGGGGCGTAGCTTCACGGCGGATGTAGCAGGAGTAGGAGTAAGCACGCTGACTGCTCTCCCGTCAAGGCTCTGGTAGCATGTTTTACTGAGGCTGATTTACAGACCCGGTCATGACTGCTTGGTTTTGATCCCTGGCCCGTATTTCTCTTGTTGAGACAGTCTGTCTCTGTTCCTGTGGCTTGTTGGCCTCCTCGTGCTGGATGGGGCTCTGGGTCTGCCTGTGTGCATCAGAGCCTGTCGGCTTCTCTTTTCGCTGACGGGAAGTTATTGGCTGCAGGTCTCGGATTACATAAACTTACACTGCTTGCTGGATCTCTCTCTTAAAGGCACAGTGTACCATCAGATCCAACATCCTACATAATTACTATTTGTGATCAGGAAGAATACGCTGAACAGACTGTATAACCAACAGCAAGTATTGTCTCTCTCTTTCTGCTATTATTTGGTTAAATAAGGGTTGATGTCTGCATAATGAAATATACTTGCATTTTGACCCTGCATTGACTTTTAGTATAATTTCAATCAACTAACATTGGAGACTCCTTGACATTTGCTCACTCAATTTGTTACTTTGAAACGGTTATTAATCATGTTTATATGGAATACAGGTTCATAGACTTTCAGTTACAACTCGTTTCTGCTAAACCGTTCCCCTCTTGAGTACAGTTGAGATTCACTCATTATCTGTGTGCTCCTAATCTGAATGTACAATCAATAGCAAGTACCATCTCTTGTTTTCTGTTCTCATTTGGATAAACACTGTTTGATGTCTGTATTATGAGACGCACCTGCATTGACTTTTAGTATAAGCTTAATCAATTAACATTGGAGTTCCCTTGACACTTGCTTATCCAACTTGTTAAGAGAGTTTTACCATGCTGTCTCGGATTACAGTTACATTGCTGGCTGGATTTTTTTTTTCCCCTTAAAGGCACAGTAAACTATCAGACCAAACATTCCCTATAATTAGCATCTGTGACTAGGAAGAGTACGTCAAACCGAATGCACAACCAATAGCAAGTACCATCTCTTGTTTTCTGCTATTTGGATAAACACTGTTTGTCTCTATGATGAGACGCACCTGCATTGACTTTTACTATAATTTCAATCCATTAACAGTGGAGTTCTCCTGACACTTGCTTATCCAACTTAACTTTTCAGTTATAATCGGCTTGAATTAATTCTTAAGACAACTGTACTGTTCCCTTCCTGTCTGCAGTTGTTATTCATTTAGAACCCGTGTGCTCCTAATTTCAATTTATCAAATGAACCTGCCAGCATCACAGACAGTTTGTGAGAGTGCAGGATCATGACGAGGACAAAGAAGGATGGATCAGCAGGTGCAGGTGCTCCGGCTCGGCGTATGCAGGATGGCACTGCCTCACCTTCACAGCGTACAGCACAGGACCGGCAGAAAGAGACAGCAGGCTGGAAAGATTCGCCCGAACGCCGGGTATGGAGACCTGTACCAGAAAGAGTGGAGGAGGACCTGGGGAGGGGGGACTGTGAAAGGAATCCAGTCTAATGGAGAGGGTACCCAGGAGATAGAGGGTTCCTCCATTGTGGTAGAGGCACTGAATGGTATGCATCCAACCCCCTCCCAGCAGCTGGTTCCAGGGGGAGAACCTGAGCCGACCCTGAGTGCAGTGCTTAAAGCAGTACAGGGCTGTAGTGCATCATTGGATACTCTCACCGGACAAGTGCAGTGTATACATGGGGAGCTAAATATAATACGGCAGGATACTTTTTCTAAATTCTTTGCTATAGAGAGAGCGCATTGGGTCCCCATGAGACCATTAGCACCTGGAAGCCCCCCCCCAGATCCATCATCATGAGGCTGTTGCATTATAAAG
>NW_017308341.1:212259-217348 GCF_000935625.1 Nanorana parkeri | reverse complement strand
CTGTGTATCATTACGTATCACTGTGTATTATTAGTTATCACGATATATAAATGTTTTACAATTACAGACGAGAACTTTGGATTTCAGGAGATTTGTTTCTCATCATGGAAAAATAATTCCACCTGTCAGCAGATTCCAGACCTCCCCCCCCTCCTGCGTCCAACGTCACCTCCTCCAGTGCAGGCGCAGAGGAGCACCCCCAGAGGTGGTGATCCCCTCCATGATCAGATCTGATCTGCGGTCGCTCCCCCCCCATCTCTGTAGCCGTTCTGAACACCGCCCAGGCCTCTGTCAGCACCGGCAGCCATGAGAAACATCCGATTCCATTCAGGAGAGGAAATCAGCAGAGATTTGGGTGGGGGAAGCAGGGCAGGAAGGAAGGGGGGGGGGAGCAGTGGGGGGGACTTTTTGGGGGACACAGAGGAAAATGTCCAAACACTTCTGAATTATTGGGGCACAGCCAATCAGAGATCACCTTCCCGTGTTCTGGAGGAAACGGCTTTTATCTGCCATCAGATTCCCGGACCCGGGAGAACCGGCGCCGACCCGTCCAATCCCGGAACATCTTCAGAGCTGACAGACAATTTCGGTTTAGTTACAGAGTAATTTCTGATCTGACGATACCCTCCGCGAGCAAACATCTGTGATTATTACTTCTGAACATACAACACACACACACGTATGTAACATATATACAACACACACACGTATGTAACATATATACAACACACACACACGTATGCAACATATATAAAACACACACACATATGTAACATATATACAACACACACACGTATGTAACATATATACAACACACACACGTATGCAACATATATACAACACACACGTATGCAACATATATTCAAAACACACACACACGTATGTAACATATATACAACACAGACACGTATGTAACATATATACATGTAACATGTCATTAGATGAAGAAACAATCATATGGAGGATTTCCAGTCATTGATCTGCAGACGGCGTTCTTCATTGTGTGATGTCATCGCACTGTGATGTCATCGCACATGTCACCTAGCAGCCGTCCATTCAGGATGGAACTGGAAGTCCAAAAGGATTAGTTCTGATTGGATCTCTTCCCAGATCTTCCTCTAGTTTTAGGCCCCATTCACACGGGCTGATCACATGCACAGATCCTCTCCCGATGACAGCGGTGCGGTGCCGGTATCACAGCGTCCAAGCGGTTTTGTTCCTCCGCCTTGTGACGGAGGAAAGGACGGAACCTGCCGGACTCCATTTTGGTTTCTGGGGAATGATGTAAATGGACCCGTGTCAGGTGTCCCCCCGATCCGGCACCATCCAGTCCAGGGAAACGGATCTCTGACCCGTCTGTATCTCCGGACCCGGCCGGGGTCACCAGGTGTACACACCCATCCACCTACATCAGGCGGCCTGGCACCGATCGGGTCCGCCTGAAAAACTGACAAGTGGACCCGATGGGACCGGCCGGGTGGGAGGGGCCAAAGTCACCGAAAATGCGTTGCTGACAAAAATGATCAGCGGAGGAAAATCTCAATTCCGTCATCTGTCCCCTTCATCCCCACATTGTGATCAGCGCAGGAGAGGCGGCGTCTGTGCATGTGATCCCTGACAGGAAGTCAGCTGTGTGCAGAAGGAAATCTTCCCCCCGTCACCCGAGGTTTATGTTATATGTTCAGTCCTCAAACTCCCAAAACCTCTTCTGACTGTGGATGTCGGATGTGCGACTTACTAAATTGTCATTCTCATTGTAATCCTCGGGGATGGGACACAGAGCACACACACAGGGAGAGCACACATGCACACATAATGAGAGCACACATACACACAGGGAGAGCACACACACATAGTGAGAGCACACGCAGGGAGAGCACACGCAGGGAGAGCACACGCACACACACAGGGAGAGCACACATGCACACATAATGAGAGCACACATACACACAGGGAGAGCACACACACATAGTGAGAGCACACGCAGGGAGAGCACATGCAGGGAGAGCACACGCACACACACAGGGAGAGCACACGCACGCACACAGGGAGAGCACACGCACACACACAGGGAGAGCACACACACATAGTGAGAGCACAAACAGGGAGAGCACACGCAGGGAGAGCACACGCACACACACACAGGGAGAGCACGCAAACGCACACACACACACACAGGGAGAGCACACACACACACAGGGAGAGCACACGCACACACAGGGAGAGCACACGCACACACAGGGAGAGCACACACACGCACACACAGGGAGAGCATACACACGCACACACAGGGAGAGCATATACAGTTGTCAATGTTTCTTTAGAGGCGGACACTTTCCTCTTATATCTCCTTTTCTCTCTCTGTATATTCTTCTCGGTTATAATACCTAATCCCCAACCCCAGAGGGATTACAGCACAGGAAGTCAGCTGTGTGTAGGAGAATGTCTTCCCCTAGGAGCAGAACGCCATCTCCGTCCTCTGCAGACATTCCCCCAGATAAGTGAATGTTCTCGTTGGCTCCTCTCTGGGACCCGACTCATCATATATCATTATGGGCTGCAGGGGGCCCGTGTGGCTCTTCAGGCCGCCGGCGTCACTTCTAATACTTTGGCAGCCTTGTCCATTCCTCTTTCTGTGGGCTGGGGGGGAGCGTAGTAGCCATCGCTCACAATGCCAACACTGACTGCAAGCCGCTGCGATATGCAACGTTCACCCGACATTCACCGGAGGTGAACACAGCCGCAGACATTGAGAATCTTTGTGGTGATTTTATCGGAAGTCTTCAGTGTGTGTGTGCGGGGTGACAGGTCCTCTTGTGTCCTCCTATAGCTCCGGCCATGCAGCGCGCTCGGCCCGGGGCGCTCAGAGAATCGGGGAGATTGTACTTCAGGAACAGCTGTGTGGGCGCCGAGTAATGGGAAAGGTCAGAGATCAGGCTCGGGCAGTCTTCTATTCCTCTGTCACGCGATGGGCGGAGCTTGCCTTTCATAATTACAGCTACTGAAGACTTATAAAGAGGACCTGTCAGTAAAGTCACAAGTCTCCATCAATGAATTCCCAGACATGTCACTATATACAGAGGAACATCATTAAAAAGCCGTCCCTGAGCGCCAGAGAGTGACTTTGTCTAGGCTGAGATGATGTCATCAGTCTGCTGCAAGCAGGAGGAAGGATTTCCTCAGTCTCCCCTCCCCCAGCGATCAGTCTGCTGCAGGCAGGAGGAAGCATTTCCTCAGTCTCCCCTCCCCCAGCGATCAGTCTGCTGCAGGCAGGAGGAAGCATTTCCTCAGTCTCCCCTCCCCCAGCGATCAGTCTGCTGCAGGCAGGAGGAAGCATTTCCTCAGTCTCCCCTCCCCCAGCGATCAGTCTGCTGCAGGCAGGAGGAAGCATTTCCTCAGTCTCCCCTCCCCCAGCGATCAGTCTGCTGCAGGCAGGAGGAAGCATTTCCTCAGTCTCCCCTCCCCCAGCGATCAGTCTGCTGCAGGCAGGAGGAAGCATTTCCTCAGTCTCCCCTCCCCCAGCGATCAGTCTGCTGCAGGCAGGAGGAAGCATTTCCTCAGTCTCCCCTCCCCCAGTGATCAGACTGCAAAATTGTAACGTTGTATCCAGTCACAAGGTGAGTGGCTCCAGCAAGGGCTGATCTGTGTCTGACAGTTTTGAACACCAAGAACTGCACAGGCGCTGCAGGATTTACATGACTGTGTCATCTCTGAGCCGCCATCTCAGTCCAGGAAGTACCGTGTTTCCCCGAAAATAAGACACTGTCTTATATTTTTTTTGGCTCAAAAAAAACACACTAGGTCTTATTTTCGGGGGTAGGTCTTATATTTTAGCAATTCCCAAAAATGGTACTAGGTCTTAATTTCGGGGTAGGTCTTATTTTCGGGGAAACAGGGTAGATGGTGACCCCGAATGATGCCTGAACAAAGATGGTGCTGTCCTTCTGGAGAGAAAAGCAGATGAAGGCATTGTCAGGGGGAGTCATGTGATCTCTGAGAGGTAATACATACCTAGGAGGGGTCACATGACACATTACTGAGCCTGGAGAAGATATACGTGATGACAGGTCTTTGTTGAGATAAATGAGGAAATCTCTTCCGCTGGGTCTGCAGTCGCCTCTCCCAGTCTGCGTTAGTGCACCGGGGCTTTGTGCTCAGAGATTCGCTGTGTCGGTGTTCCCCGTCCATTATTATGGGAGCAGATGGGGGGGGGAGGGGAGGAGGGGGGCACATTATGTGAGGATTCCGCACATAGCACAGACGTGTTCGGACGGAGAGCTGCCTGTGAACAGAGAACGCACCGCCCCCCTGCGCCCCACCCGGGTCACCCAGGTTTATTATTCATCATTAAATAATCCAGAGACTGTTATTTATATATTATTATTGTTACAAAAGATCAGAAGTGATAAAATGCATGGAGCCGACTTCCCGGCCAATCAGGAAGCCGGGTAGCGTGCAATGACGCGCTGCCCGGCTTCCCGATTGGTCAGGAAGCTAGCAAATCCGGAAGCCGGGCGCCGTGTAATGACGCAGCGCCCGGCATTCTGATTGGCCCGGGAAGCCGGCGTCATGCTCCCTCGTCATCTCATGAATCATAATATTAAGAAAGCGACCTTAAAGCATTAGTTTGCTTTAGAAAAAATGTGACCTGTCCCTTTAAGATAAAGTATCGGTAATTGGTATCGGTGAATACTTGATCAAAAGTATCGGTGCTCGTACTCGGTCTTAAAAAAGTGGTATCGGTGCATCCCTAATTGTAACAAAAGATCACATGTGACAAAACACCAAACAGAGGAATTCGATTGTTATTATTATATTTCGGGGTCTCTTATTTCCTTTATGAAGATATATTGTTACAAATGACTGAACGTGATACAATTGTAACAGAGCAGTCTCCGATTATTATTATATAACGCGGAGACTATTATCTACTGTGTATATATATATATATTGGACGGTTCTCTGGTTCCGGGTCCGTCATCATTATATAGGATTACAAATGATTGGAGGAGATAGAATTGTAACAAAGTGATTTGATGGATCTCGGTCAGATGATGATACATAAACATGAGATGAGGGACCCGGATCC
>NW_017308341.1:210198-211244 GCF_000935625.1 Nanorana parkeri | reverse complement strand
CCCCCAGGCTGATTTTTATTGGGGGTGGGGTTTTTTGATAATGTAAATTGATACTCCTGATTGATATTATTCCCCAGATACAAGGCCGTGATTAAACTTACATGTCTGGCCCGATGGGATCACACCATGAACGTTCTGCAGATCCTCGCGCCACTGTCAGCACGAAGCACAGGGAGGGTCGGGGGTTCCTCGCGGTGGAGCACAGCTAATATTTCTGGAGTTTAACTGGGCACAGGAGGCGGGGCTTGGGACAGGATGTGGCTCTTGATGGGGTTCAAGAGGTGGGGCCTAAATGAGAGAGGATGTGGCTCTTATTGGGGGTTCAAGAGGTGGGGCCTAATTGAGAGAGGATGTGGCTCTTATTGGGGGTTCAAGAGGTGGGGCCTAATTGAGAGAGGATGTGGATCTCAATGGGGTTCAGGAGGCGGGGCCTCATTGAGACATGATGTGGCTCTTAAAGGAGGGGCTAAGGGTGGGACTTTCTGGCAAACAGGGAGGAGCTTAATGGAAATAAGAGGTGGCGCTTAAAGTCCCCCTCTAATATACCCAGAAACCCGCCAGACTCTGATACCCGTCCTCCTCCTATGTGGGGTGCCATCTGTTTCAGCATTGCAGATCCTCCCAGAACACCCAGAGATAGCCCAGAAGATGGCCAAGGAGGCTCCGCCCACCTCCATCTGTTTCTGCTAATGATAGTAATTATTTAGAGTGCCGCCATTAGTGAGCAGCTGGGAGGAGGAGGATGATGATGATGGATTGTGTACAGCTGGAGGACCCAATTCCCTGATACACATCATCCATATCTCTAATGGAGATCTCCCGGGGGAGGGGTGATGGCAATGCGGACTCCGAGCCCTACAAGGGGGGGAGGGGCAACATCGATGAATGACTGCAGGAAGTGTGTGTGCTGCACCCCGATATGTGACACCTCATCCTGAATTACCCCAACACCCACCCCTGACTACCCCAATCCCCATCACTGCCCCCAATCCCCATCAATGTCCCCAACTACCCCAATCCCCATCACTGACCCCAACCACCCCTAT
>NW_017308341.1:207414-210112 GCF_000935625.1 Nanorana parkeri | reverse complement strand
CCCGACTAACCCAACCCCCATCATTGGCACCCGACCACCCCCATCCCCTGCACTGCCCCCTACTACCCAGTTTGTGTTTTTCTTTAAAATAACTTTTTATAAATGTTAACAACTTGACAAACGCCATTTATTTTTTTTCACATAATGTATCATGCAGCCCGGCTCCCCTCCCCCATAGGAATACATTATATGATCAGTATTTTTATTCCTGAATCCTCATCGGGCCGGAAATGACTGAAGTTCAGAGACAAATCTCACGTGTAGCTGGCAGTCATCTTCCACCCTACTGCCGGGAAGTGATGTGTAATCTTCAGCACAGGCATCGGAGTTCCCGGCACATTGTCAGCTCTGAACTCCCGGCATGGTGTGTGTCCCTTTAACCCGCAGGCTCCGCCCCCAGAATGGGTGCTCCCATAGAGAGGGGTGTGCCGGGCTCGCGGCTGGAGGGGGAGGCGGCCCCCCCTGTACAGCCGGGAGGAGATGGTACAGTCCGGACGGAGCTCTTTATGTGAATGAAAGGCCGGAGAGGAGATACAATGTATCCGAGGGAGTGAGCGGAGCGCCGGATGTACTACGACCCCCAGCGGACACCATGAGTGTGGGGCACTGAGGGGTAAGTCACTGGGCATTGTTGGATAACGTACTACGACCCCCACTGGACACTGCTGTTACTGTATGCACTATTACCTCCAACCAGACAACCAATACAGTGCTGTTCCACTCCTACTCCTGTACATACTACTACTACCCCCACTGGAAACTGCTTCCTATATGTCTACAACTATATATACTACTACTACCCCCACTTAGATCTACTTCTACAACTATATATACTACTACCTCCACCAGACAAATATACTGCTGTATATACTATTACTACCACCCCCACTGGACACCCATTGTATATATCATTCTGACTTCTATATATTGCTTCTGTATATACTACTACCCCAAATTGGTACTGCTTTCTATACTGCTACTACTACCCCCACTGAACATTTCCCCCTATAGCTTTACTATGTATACTGCTCAGTATAGTACTGCTGTTGCTGTATATACTACTACTCCCAACCAGACTTCCACTGTATGTACCACTCCTACTGCTTTACACACTACTACCCCCACCAGACGCGATTGGGTGTACCACCTCACTGGACACTTCTCCCTATACTGCTGTATACTACTACCCCCACCAGACACCTACTGCTGTAAAATCCAGCCACCACTGTATAGGGATCAGGATGACTCTGTACGGGGAGAGCGCTGTATAGGGATCAGGATGACTCTACGGGGAGAGCGCTGTATAGGGATCAGGATGACTCTGTACGGGGAGAGCGCTGTATAGGGATCAGGATGACTCTACGGGGAGAGCGCTGTATAGGGATCAGGATGACACTGTACGGGGAGAGCGCTGTATAGGGATCAGGATGACTCTGTACGGGGAGAGCGCTGTATAGGGATCAGGATAGCGATTCCTCCAATGACAGAACAGCCGGATCCTTCTCAGAAGAGTGACGACACGTGTTTGCGTGTACATGGCGTGTTCTGTGTTCTCTGTGTCATAGAATCTGCATGTGGGATGTCTGTCCCGGTCACTTCCACTACGCGGCCTTCCTTCTGACAGACATCCCATAATATGTGACCATCCATTCTCCCTTCACAGGCGGGAGGTCTGAAGAGCTGACACTCTAGAGCAGCCGCAGCCCAGTCACAGGGCTCGGTCCGGGTCATGTGACCTGCCAGGAGATAATTGTATGTCTTCAATGAGAGGGAGACCGCAGAACAACTTCCAGACACCGCAGACCGCATGTCACAGCGAGGGGGGGAGGGGGGCAGGAAGTGGGCGCGGGGTGATACTGGGGCAGGAGGTGGCAGTGTGTAAATGAAGGAGGAGGATGAACATGACGGAGAGGACAACATGTCATCCTCATCCACTTCCTGATTCTGTGTTCTTACTTTTTTCACACCGAAGTTCTGGATCCACCAAAAAAAAACCTCCCCAGCCAGTGACCCTGAAATCCCAAATCACTTCCAAATGTTACTTTTATTTTAAATCTGCATCCCCCGGTGATCCCGCCATGGAGGTCCTTGCCCAGGCACTTCCTGTTATAGGGTGACAACGCTCTGTCCTTATTCAGCACTTCCAATTGTTCTCCGTTGTCACCCTGTCACACAAGCTTCCCATGGAGACTACAAGTGGCCATTTCGGCTCACATTACACAGACATGGTCCTCTGTTGTCACCATCAGGAAACCCGCCCTGAGAAATGACATGTAGTCACGTAGACAGGAAGTGGCTGAGAATAGCATGCAGGAGATCAGCAGCGCTGAGATGGAACAAAGGAGGACAACAAGGATTATAATATAAAATGACGATTGTTGATGACGTTGTGTTTTGGAATCGATTTAGAAAGGTTTATATCTGGAGATCCGTGACATGGTCGCCGATGACAACGCTGCTGTGAATTGTGAGGCCGTGGCTAAGTGTTGTCGGTCTCCCACAGGAAGTGCTCTTGCAGGCGGGATCTTCAGGTAACAGAGAGCCGTGATGTCATATATAGTGAAGAATAGATTCCAGGTGTCCATGTGACCTGCGGAGGAGTTTACTAGCTCAGATGGGGGGGATCTGCAGGTTGGATTGTTTGGGGTCTGTTTGATCTTTTGTAGCCCCGCCCCCCATCATGTGATCACTCCTCAGC
>NW_017308341.1:204256-207299 GCF_000935625.1 Nanorana parkeri | reverse complement strand
GGGGGGGCTTCATGTCAATGGCTGGGGGGGGAGGGGCTCATGGGATGCATTTTCGGTGGAGTTGGCTCCCTCCATCGCCCAACATTCCCCGAACAGAGATATTGTCATTCATCACAGGACGGCGCTCACCGCGAGGAATATGGCGACCCATCTAGAGCCCGGCGTGTACCCCCGGGGGGGCCACTGTCCATCAATGTTATATAGGAATCTATTTTTTAATACGATGATGAATCTGTGACACTTGTATGCGGGGACACTTGTCTAGCGTTCAGCTTTAAATAACTCCAGGCTCACGGCTCCGGTATTCACACCAGATAAACAGTCGGGTCAGATGACTGAGGCGGCCGGGTGCCGGGTCAGGCAATTACCGGGCAGCAACTGTCAGACTTTAGATGGCCTCTGACCCCCGACAAGCACAGACGGAGCACATAAAAGGGGCAAATCCTAAATCTTACAGAAGCCGGAGCAGTCACTGGTGACACGGAGTAGATGTGCGGGTCAGGTACACGCTGTACAAGGGGCCTCCAACCTCCGAGACCGACATTTCCTGTCATAGTAGTTGTGCCGGCCCTGTGCACTCAGCAATCAGCACTCTGTAACACATCTGGCCTGGCACGCCCCCTCTCTGATCAGACACACCCCCTGTGGTCTGGCACCCCCCCCCTCTTGCTCTGCAATACAAGTAATTGTAAAGACCCGTCTGATGGGGTGTGACTGTTACTCAGCTCTGCCAACACAGAGCACTGGAGGGGGAGGGGAGGATGAAAGGTTTCCACCGGCCGGTAATTCGTCGTCTCCCGTCTGTAGATTTCTATGTCGGCTGCAGGAAGTTTGTTAGAATTCCCATCATTGGGGCAGATCCCGGGAGCCGGGGCGCCGAGGAAACTGCAGGCGTCAGCCGAATGATCTGAGCTGGGAACTTCTTCTTCTGCACTCGCTCGCTCGCTGACTGACCGGCTCCTGAACTCTGCATCCACTTCCTCACAAAGCAATGGCATTCTTATCGCCAAGTGTAAGCGGGAGCAGAGAGAGGAGCTCATCAGACTTCCGCTTTTCCTGTCACTGTCCACTCACAGGCTGGGGGAGGGGCAGAGAACTCGAAGTATCAATGTACCGCGGTGTGATGGTTATAATGTACAGCGGGGTGTTACATTGTACATTACCGGGGGTCGGTGTGATGTATTGTACCGGGTCGGTGGGCGGTGGGATGTAGTGTACCGGGGGTCGGTGGGCGGTGTGATGTATTGTACCGGGGGTCGGTGGGATGTATTGTACCGGGGGTCGGTGGGATGTATTGTACCGGGGGTCGGTGGGCGGTGTGATGTATTGTACCGGGGGTCGGTGGGATGTATTGTACCGGGGGTCGGTGGGATGTATTGTACCGGGGGTCGGTGGGCGGTGTGATGTATTGTACCGGGTCGGTGGGCGGTGTGATGTATTGTACCGGGGGTCGGTGGGATGTATTGTACCGGGGGTCGGTGTGATGTATTGTACCGGGGGTCGGTGGGCGGTGTGATGTATTGTACCGGGTCGGTGGGCGGTGTGATGTATTGTACCGGGGGTCGGTGGGCGGTGTGATGTATTGTACCGGGTCGGTGGGCGGTGTGATGTATTGTACCGGGGGTCGGTGGGCGGTGTGATGTATTGTACCGGGTCGGTGGGCGGTGTGATGTATTGTACCGGGTGTCGGTGGGCGGTGTGATGTATTGTACCGGGTCGGTGGGCGGTGTGATGTATTGTACCGGGGGTCGGTGGGCGGTGTGATGTATTGTACCGGGTCGGTGGGCGGTGTGATGTATTGTACCGGGTGTCGGTGGGCGGTGTGATGTATTGTACCGGGGGTTGGTGGTCGGTGGGATGTATTGTACCGGGGGTCGGTGGGATGTATTGTACCGGGTCGGTGGGCGGTGTGATGTAGTGTACCGGGTCGGTGGGCGGTGTGATGTAGTGTACCGGGTCGGTGTGATGTAGTGTACCGGGTCGGTGTGATGTAGTGTACCGGGTCGGCGGTGGTGTGATGTAGTGTACCGGGTCGGTTTGCTGATGTTTCTCTTTTTCTCTCTCCAGGTCTCTCCGATTTCCGTTCAGAATGACGCCGTGCGTCGGCCTCTCCTGCGTCCTGTGGTGTCTCCTCCTCGCCGGCTACATCCGGCCTTCCAGCCAAGATCTGGACAAGCCCGCGGCCCGCCCCGTATTCAGCAGCCGCCCCTTCATGGTGGCGTGGAACGCGCCGACTCAGGACTGCCCGCCGCGCTACGACGTGCCCTTCGACCTGCGGCTCTTCGACCTGAACGCCTCGCCCAATTTCGGCTTCACCAAGCAGAACCTCACCATCTTCTACAAGGAGCGCCTGGGGCTGTACCCGTACATTGACGAGCGCAACGTCACCGTCAACGGGGGCGTGCCGCAGAACGCCAGCCTGCGCGCCCACCTGGACGAGATGCAGACCGGGATCAACAAGTACATCCCGGAGAAGGACAAGGACGGCCTGGCGGTCATCGACTGGGAGGAATGGCGCCCCATCTGGATCCGGAACTGGCAGAACAAGAGCGTTTACCGGCAGGTCTCCCGGCAGCTGGTCATTTCCCGGCACTCCAACTGGACCGGCGAAGACCAGCTCAAGCAAGCCCAGTACGAGTTTGAGAACGCCGCCCGCGAGTTCATGGCGGAGACGCTGCGGTACGCCAAGAACTATCGCCCCCGCCAGCTCTGGGGGTATTACCTCTTCCCGGACTGTTACAACCATGACTACCTGACCAACCAGCAGACCTACACCGGCAAGTGCCCCGACGTGGAGATGTCCCGGAACGACAAGCTGTGGTGGCTGTGGGATGAGAGTACCGCCCTTTACCCGTCCATCTACCTGGACCCCTTTCTGAAATCCTCCCCCAACGGGCGCAAGTTCGTCCACCACCGGGTGAAGGAGGCCATGAGGATCGCCTACAAACACCACCGCGATTACTCCGTGCCCGTCTTCGTCTACACCAGACCCACCTACATCAAGAAGCTGGACCTTCTCTCCCAGGGGAGACCCCCCAGCGCG
>NW_017308341.1:202632-203872 GCF_000935625.1 Nanorana parkeri | reverse complement strand
CGGGGGACAGGTCCGGGCCGGGGGGGGTGGGATGGCTGGAGGGGAGACAAGACATGTGGAGGGGGGTGTCTGGAGGGCACATGCTGGGAGTTGTAGTTCTCTAATAGCTATATATAAAGGAAAGCCCAGATGTGTGACGTGAGAGAATTCCCAGCAGCCAATCAAAACTCCTCACGTGGGCCGACCACAATGTAATGATATCTGGTGGTTATGCGTTGTACATCGCCGCTGCGCTGAGAGCCCCACTCACTCATTGTGCATATTCTCAGATGACGGCGGCAGTCGGAGGTGCCCAACCCCAGGCGGGAATCTGGCCCCGCCCACACATTGGGGGCGGGTTCATGGAAGAGGGGAAAGTGAACGATACGGCACGAGGCGCGTCCGTCCCAAACAAACGTTTCCCATTAACCCCTGAGTCCCCGACACGAAGGCTGCGCACGGATTAGGCTCCAGCGCTCTTTAGTCTGTGGCCCCCCAGCCAGCTGTCCGGGGGGCCCGGAGTTCCGATTCTTCAACACTTGCGGGCTGCCCGCTTTGCGTTTGATGCGGAACTCCGGGCTGACGATTCACACAGCTCTGTGACTGCTAAATGTATCAAATCCCTGAATCTGACCCGGTATCAGTACAGCAGAGCTCAGACTGCAAAAGGGAAAAAGCCGCAAGCTGATAGGGGGAGAGAGCTGAGTGACAGAGAAATTATACTGTCCAATCACAGACTGGGGGGTGGGTCCAAGATGGGCTTAGGGGAAGAGGGTTGAGTGATGCTGGTTGTCGGGCTAAGGACATCTTAGGAGAGATTTCACTTCCTGTCTGGTGACCACACAGGAAGTGAGAGTCTCGCGAACAGTAGAAACATCGCAGAGGTTCGAACCCTCCCCCGCTCTCTAAAAATACATTCTTGAAGTATCGCCCATCAAAAATCTGTTTTCTCTTTTCTAGTTTTCTGGATCAGCACAAAAAAAGGAAATCCAAAAGTCACTTCACATCCTGTACCGGCCCCCAATTGGCTGAATCTCTCTCCGGTGAAGGATTCGGTTGTTTCTTTGGCGCCTCTAATGGAAGATTTCTGTATTTTAATTCTCCATTTTGAATTTCCTACCTTCCAGGAGGATCTGATCTCCACCATCGGGGAGAGCGCGGCGCAGGGGGTGGCCGGAGTGATATTTTGGGGTGATGCGGAATACTCCAAGAATAAGGTGAGTTTTCCCCCTGTACACCATGTCCTAATCCGGGGGCTCCT
>NW_017308341.1:195763-196220 GCF_000935625.1 Nanorana parkeri | reverse complement strand
TCCCCCCAAAGCTGACACTCGGATCTTCTCCTGAATTCCAGAACAATAAAATGTATAGAAACCAGAAAAAAAAAATAGAAATATAAAAATAAGCAGAAATTTGTCTCAGGTGAGGAAGAGGTTAACGAGGGGTAACGAGGGGTTAATACGGGATGAATGGGAAGACCTCTCATTCCGATATAGAAGGATTTCCTCACGGAATGTCGGATGCAGATTTGGGGGTCAGACATTTGAGGATTTCAATCTGAATGAAGCATTTTCTATGACGAAGGAACGGGTTGTTACATTGTATTTGTTCGGTGACACCGGCAGACGTCTGTAGTTGTCATTTCACACACGAGTTGTCGCGTTTGGGCCGTCGCTCCAGCTCTGTACTGTAAAGCACTTCCTTCCTGTCATTGTGACAGCCGGTTATAGCGGCGGGGGAGGAGCTGGATGTTGGCGACGCGTCCTATGA
>NW_017308341.1:192825-195741 GCF_000935625.1 Nanorana parkeri | reverse complement strand
CTATGGCCGCGTGTGGTTGTGGTTATTAATGGCTTCCCTTCTCATGCTGCTTTAAAGGTCACGACCTCGCGGGACACTTTAATTCCACACTACAGTTGAGCCCCACCTCCCCCGAACGCGGGGGGATCCGCCTCCAATCCGCGGCGCTAAAAGAGGGCGGCCGCGAATCTTTATTTATTACTGAACTCTCCATCCTGAGATTGGATGGCTCTGCGTATTCCTACCTCTAGGACCTGACCATGGGGCCCCTCCCCCTTACCCCCAACACTCACCCCTGGGGTACAAGGGCCAGCGGGGTCACCCGCCAAATCTAGAACTGTGCAATATGATTCTCTTGCAGTGCGTCCGGAGATTCGGGAAGCTGCTTGCCTCGGTCGCGGTCCTTGGCGGCTCCAATGGCGGCATGGCGCTCAGGAAACGTACCGACGTGCCTCTCACCGGCGGTGCCTCCGGCCGCTCTCCGGTCTTTTAGCGTTTTGTATTCTGATCTTGTGCCTTGTGGTGCGTTTTGTCTGCAGTGTCCATGTGAAGCCTCCAGAGCGATGGGGGCGATTGTATGAACGGGAACCCCCAAATCTGGAGATGGTCTCCTCCCCCCCGACCAATCACAGGAGAGACCCGGGAGAATAAAATGTTACAATGTTTCAGAGTCGCCTTTTTATTGTTACATTCGGCTCATCGTCCGCCGGCGAGAATAGAAACACGAGTGACGCCGACTATAGACGGCCAATCAGGACGTTCCACAGATCACAATCATAGAAAGATCAATAATCAATTAAAACAATCAAATCTTTTCTATGGACCTGTATTGTACTCCACCTCCAATCATCTCCCTCCGCCTCCCGATCATCTCCCTCCGCCTCCGATCATCTCCCTCCGCCACCCACTCCTCTGCCTCCAATCATCCCCCTCCGCCACCTGCTGATCTCCCTCCGCCACCCGATCATCTCCCTCCGCCACCCGCTGATCTCCCTCCGCCACCCGATCATCTCCCTCCGCCACCCGCTGATCTCCCTCCGCCACCCGATCATCTCCCTCCGCCACCCGCTGATCTCCCTCCGCCACCCGATCATCTCCCTCCGCCACCCGCTGATCTCCCTCCGCCACCCGATCATCTCCCTCCGCCACCCGCTGATCTCCCTCCGCCACCCGATCATCTCCCTCCGCCACCCGCTGATCTCCCTCCGCCACCCGATCATCTCCCTCCGCCACCCGCTGATCTCCCTCCGCCACCCGATCATCTCCCTCCGCCACCCGCTGATCTCCCTCCGCCACCCGATCATCTCCCTCCGCCACCCGCTGATCTCCCTCCGCCACCCGATCATCTCCCTCCGCCACCCGCTGATCTCCCTCCGCCACCCGATCATCTCCCTCCGCCACCCGCTGATCTCCCTCCGCCACCCGATCATCTCCCTCCGCCACCCGCTGATCTCCCTCCGCCACCCGATCATCTCCCTCCGCCACCCGCTGATCTCCCTCCGCCACCCGATCATCTCCCTCCGCCACCCGCTGATCTCCCTCCGCCACCCGATCATCTCCCTCCGCCACCCGCTGATCTCCCTCCGCCACCCGATCATCTCCCTCCGCCACCCGCTGATCTCCCTCCGCCACCCGATCATCTCCCTCCGCCACCCGCTGATCTCCCTCCGCCACCCGATCATCTCCCTCCGCCACCCGCTGATCTCCCTCCGCCACCCGATCATCTCCCTCCGCCACCCGCTGATCTCCCTCCGCCACCCGATCATCTCCCTCCGCCACCCGCTGATCTCCCTCCGCCACCCGATCATCTCCCTCCGCCACCCGCTGATCTCCCTCCGCCACCCGATCATCTCCCTCCGCCACCCGCTGATCTCCCTCCGCCACCCGATCATCTCCCTCCGCCACCCGCTGATCTCCCTCCGCCACCCGATCATCTCCCTCCGCCACCCGCTGATCTCCCTCCGCCACCCGATCATCTCCCTCCGCCACCCGCTGATCTCCCTCCGCCACCCGATCATCTCCCTCCGCCACCCGCTGATCTCCCTCCGCCACCCGATCATCTCCCTCCGCCACCCGCTGATCTCCCTCCGCCACCCGATCATCTCCCTCCGCCACCCGCTGATCTCCCTCCGCCACCCGATCATCTCCCTCCGCCACCCGCTGATCTCCCTCCGCCACCCGATCATCTCCCTCCGCCACCCGCTGATCTCCCTCCGCCACCCGATCATCTCCCTCCGCCACCCGCTGATCTCCCTCCGCCACCCGATCATCTCCCTCCGCCACCCGCTGATCTCCCTCCGCCACCCGATCATCTCCCTCCGCCACCCGCTGATCTCCCTCCGCCACCCGATCATCTCCCTCCGCCACCCGATCATCTCCCTCTCACACCCGCTGATCTCCCTCCGCCACCCGATCATCTCCCTCCACCACCCGATCCTCTGCCTCCAATCATCTTCCTCCGCCACCTGCTGATCTCCCTCCGCCACCCACTGCTTTCATCTCCCTCCGCCACCCGATCATCTCCCTCCGGCACCCGATCATCTCCCTCCGCCACCCGATCATCTCCCTCCGGCACCCGATCATCTCCCTCCGCCACCCGATCATCTCCCTCCGGCACCCAATGATGATCATGTCATAGATACATTCTAGCGGTAGAGAAGTAGGGATCGTTCTTGACACATCCTGATCAATGGATATATGATATTATGGTAATCATAAACTGATAATCAATGGGTGACGGATCATCGATTGGAGGAGGAATACATGTGGTGCTAAACTGGGATCTGTATTCAGATATAGAACAATATGTTCTGATCGGATCCTTTCCGCCCGGCAACCAGAGATGAAGAATACCGATCAGTCCGGCTGTCATGAGTCCTATCTTTACTGTCTCCTGCATCTGACGCACCCAGAAATGCCTTGTCCCCCCCCCCGCTG
>NW_017308341.1:191320-192775 GCF_000935625.1 Nanorana parkeri | reverse complement strand
GGGGGGGGGGCCAACACCCCTTTTCCCCACTGAGCTCTGTGGTTCCATCCGCCAGCCCCTGCGTCCTGTAGTAATGGATGGAGCCAAAGCTTGCAGTGGGGGAAGCAGTGATCTGACACCCAGAAATGCCTAGTCGCCCTCTAAGCTCAATGGTTCCATCCACCAGCCCCTGTGTCCTGTAGTAATGGATGGAACCAAAGCTCACAGTGGGAGGAGCAGGGATCTGACACCCAGAAATGCTTTGTCCCCCGCTGCACTCGATGGTTCCATCCACCAGCCTGTGTCCTGCAGTAATGGATGGAACCAAAGCTCACCAGGGGGGGGGGGTCCAACACCCCTTTTCCCCACTGAGCTCTGTGGTTCCATCCGCCAGCCCCTGTGTCCTGTAGTAATGGATGGAACGAAAGCTTGCAGTGGGGGGAAGCAGGGATCTGACACCCATAAATGCCTTGTCCCCCGCTAAGCTCAATGGTTCCATCCGCCATCCCCTGTGTCCTATAGTAATGGATGGAACCAAAGCTCATATGGGGGGAGCGGAGATCTCGCACCCAGAAATGCCTTGTCCCCCTCTGCTGAGCTCTGTGGTTCCATCCACCAGCACCCATGTTCTGTAGTGACAAATGGGACCAAAGACCTCAGTGGGGGAAGCGAGGATCCAACACACCTGGAAGTACATTGTTCCCCGCTGAGCTCTGTGGTTCCATCCACCAGCCCCTGTGTCTATAGTGATGGATGGAACCAAAGCTCACAGGGGGAGGAGCAGGGATCTGACACCCAGAAATGCCTTGTCCCCCCCGCTGAGCTCTTTGGCTCCATCCACCAGCCCCTGTGCTCTGTAGTGATGGATGGAACCAAAGCTCTCAGTGGGAGGGGGGGTGGGGGATCTGACACCCCCAGACGTGTCTAATGCAGATTTATGGGGTGAGGGCAGAACTCGCTGCCCCCGGACTGGTATTATTATTAGACATAAGAAAAAAAAATGGCATCATGAACTCCATGCGAGCGGCCAGATCCAGATCTAGGAAATGTCTTACTTGTCAGTGATTGTCCATCCAGTCCTGAGAATTACACTCAGCGGGCCATGACCAGACATTTCTCTGTGGCACCTCCCTGCCCCCGCCCTGTGACTGGACAATGAAGGAGCAGCGGAAGACTGGAAAATAAACTCTCTGCTCTTTCCCCCAGTCAGCACATGGACTACAGAACACCTCCCACTCTCCCCATGCTCATAACATAAAGAGGTGTTCTGGGGTCCAGCAGGGAAGAACTCATGCAGGGCTCTGAATTCAAAGCAGCATTGTCAGTCGGCCCTGTGCTCCCTTGCTGGACTACAGAACACCTCCCACTCCCAAGCAGCATTTTGATGATCAGGGTTTACAATTTATGTGCCAGATAAATACATTGTATCTCTTCCAGGGTCTGATATCCAGATAATGGGGGGGGGGGGGGGGGGGG
>NW_017308341.1:189801-190226 GCF_000935625.1 Nanorana parkeri | reverse complement strand
GTCACAGTGCTAAAATGTGCATCTTCCCAGACACAATGGTTTCCTGTATCCCAATAAACACCAATCACTCCAACTACAAATCACATCCATCGCCCTCTATACCATGCACACCAGAGTCCCCCATAGAGGACAGAGGAGAGTCTGCCTCCATCTAGTGGACACGCAGCAGAATGACGGCAATCAGGTACAAGAATCACAGTATGCTCAGCGCTGGACGGAGGTGTGCGAGAAACCTGCTGACATAACAATGACACACTGACACTCGGGGCCCCAGAACAATGACACACTGACACTTGGGGGCCCCAGAACAATGACACACTGACACTCGGGGTCCAGAACAATGACACACTGACACTCGGGGGCCCAGAACAATGACACACTGACACTTGGGGGCCCCAGAACAATGACACACTGACACTTGGGGG
>NW_017308341.1:183824-184456 GCF_000935625.1 Nanorana parkeri | reverse complement strand
CCAGAACAATGACACACTGACACTCGGGGGCCCCAGAACAATGACACACTGACACTTGGGGGTCCCAGAACAATGACACACTGACACTTGGGGGCCCAGAACAATGACACACTGACACTCGGGGGCCCCAGAACAATGACACACTGACACTTGGGGGTCCCAGAACAATGACACACTGACACTCGGGGGCCCAGAACAATGACACGCTGGGGGTCTTAGTAACAGTAAAACAGAAAAGCAGGGAGATCAGATTCCACAGACTGCAGTGTGAGTCGTGGAGATGGGATCCCTCGCACACAGGCGGCCATATTGGAGACACTCCGTCCTCTGCGCTCACTAGTAAAGTGCAGATAATATAGAAGAGAAATTATCAGATAAAAGACATGAAATTGGCCAAAAACCTTTCACAGGTCCAAGTCCCAGAACAATGTCCAGAGGAGGAGCCAGCTGCGGCCGGTGGCTGACCCCAGGAGCTCGCACTCTTTTATTTGAAAAGGTTGAAGATGACATCAATCATGAAAAGATCAGGGAAGTCATTTCCTGTTGGGTGGGGTCACCTGCTTTGGTGAAGGTGTCACGGCTCTCGTACTGGTATGTAGCCCAGCGAGCCGTCATATGGATGGTATGCGGTC
>NW_017308341.1:183553-183795 GCF_000935625.1 Nanorana parkeri | reverse complement strand
CACATTGTGGAGAATATAGAGGAGAGACAACTAGGGAGGGAGTAAGGGGACCGTCTATAGAGGACTACAAATCCCAGCAATACAAAGTAATAGGAAGCGACATACTCTGTGTTGTTCCGGGTGGCGCCCTGATGTCTCCAGGGTCTCAGGTGGGTTGTGCGTTCTCTCAGGTGGGCTCTGCGGTGTCTCATCAGGGGTCCGGAGGCGGGCAGCGTGGCAGAGGAGGAGACTGGCAGAAAACT
>NW_017308341.1:182816-183526 GCF_000935625.1 Nanorana parkeri | reverse complement strand
TCAGGCGGATGCGGCTGCCTGAGGTCCCGCCCTTGCTGTGGACCCCCGGCAGCAGCATCTGTCAAAAAATTTAAAGTGCCGGTATCAGCACTCAGTGTCTTGTGTCCGGGTGTCAGCTGGCCAGGAAAACCCGGACACACGGCTCAAAAACCGGACTGTCCGGGTGAATCCCTGACAGGTGGCAACCCTAGGTGGAGTGGAGAAGGATGGGGACCCCTGGCAGGTTTTAATTGCCTGGTGTGCAAGGAGGAAAGCGGTATAAAGTTCACACTCCATATTATTTAGACTCATATCAATACAACATGTTTCAGGGGTTGGTGCCACTGAACAAATGCGAGGGGGGGGAGGGGGGGGGTTAGTATTGTGATTGCTCCCAGTTATCATCGCTGTTGGTGCCCCCAATTTATACTGTGCAGTCACACCGGGACACCAAAACAGGAAGTGAGGGAAAATCTTCCAATGGGGACACTGGCCCTGGTGAAATTCTCCCCTCTATGTAGAAATTTCCTCTCACTTCCTGTTGCATCTACTGGACAGGAACTGAAGTGAAATCTCCTAAACACAGGTAATATGATTTCCTATACAAACCAAGACCAACGTCATGTATTGCAGCTTAGCCGTCCTTAGATTTCTGCCTTACTTTCCATTCTTCTCTTTATTTCCCCCTGGTGATCCTGCCAGTAACACACTTCCTGTCCTAGCGTGACAAC
>NW_017308341.1:181146-182209 GCF_000935625.1 Nanorana parkeri | reverse complement strand
AGGGGGCGGGGAGTGTTTCTAGTTTTGGGTGGAGTTGGGGTTCCACCTTTTCTGTGACACCCGAAAACTCACATTGTGGAGAATATAGAGGAGAGACAACTAGGGAGGGAGTAAGGGGACCGTCTATAGAGGACTACAAATCCCAGCAATACAAAGTAATAGGAAGCGACATACTCTGTGTTGTTCCGGGTGGCGCCCTGATGTCTCCAGGGTCTCAGGTGGGTTGTGCGTTCTCTCAGGTGGGCTCTGCGGTGTCTCATCAGGGGTCCGGAGGCGGGCAGCGTGGCAGAGGAGGAGACTGGCAGAAAACTTTTTTTTGAAGCTTCAGGCGGATGCGGCTGCCTGAGGTCCCGCCCTTGCTGTGGACCCCCGGCAGCAGCATCTGTCAAAAAATTTAAAGTGCCGGTATCAGCACTCAGTGTCTTGTGTCCGGGTGTCAGCTGGCCAGGAAAACCCGGACACACGGCTCAAAAACCGGACTGTCCGGGTGAATCCCTGACAGGTGGCAACCCTAGGTGGAGTGGAGAAGGATGGGGACCCCTGGCAGGTTTTAATTGCCTGGTGTGCAAGGAGGAAAGCGGTATAAAGTTCACACTCCATATTATTTAGACTCATATCAATACAACATGTTTCAGGGGTTGGTGCCACTGAACAAAGTGTGTACTGATAACATTGGAGCGATGCCAGCGAGGGGGGGGAGGGGGGGGGTTAGTATTGTGATTGCTCCCAGTTATCATCGCTGTTGGTGCCCCCAATTTATACTGTGCAGTCACACCGGGACACCAAAACAGGAAGTGAGGGAAAATCTTCCAATGGGGACACTGGCCCTGGTGAAATTCTCCCCTCTATGTAGAAATTTCCTCTCACTTCCTGTTGCATCTACTGGACAGGAACTGAAGTGAAATCTCCTAAACACAGGTAATATGATTTCCTATACAAACCAAGACCAACGTCATGTATTGCAGCTTAGCCGTCCTTAGATTTCTGCCTTACTTTCCATTCTTCTCTTTATTTCCCCCTGGTGATCCTGCCAGTAACACACTTCCTGTCCTAGCGTGACAAC
>NW_017308341.1:176565-180758 GCF_000935625.1 Nanorana parkeri | reverse complement strand
CAACGCTAGCTCACTGCACTGTATCAATGGAGGAGCAGCGTTGTCACCTGGGGGGAGGGGAGGGTTACATGGACTTTACATGAGTGATGAACACATTAAAGCCGGAGCTCTAAGATTTACAGAAACAGGTTTTCCTCCTATTAGGAAGAAGGTTTTCACTATCGGAAGTCGATCATTATCAGCGCCCTGTCCCCGGTATACGGCTTGTTTAACCCTCCACCTGCTGTATTTGTTGGCCAGCTACAGGTGAATGTATAACAGACCTTTTTGGTTTCAGGGTACTAAGTGTTGGGCTCAGTTTTTGGGATGAGTGTTAATAGTTTTAGGGTCAGTTTGAAGTTTGGTTGAAGTGAAGTGTTGCAGGAATCTGGTGCTGAGGTGGGGTGGGGGTGGGGTACATTGAATATTGGGGCATTTCTGGTCATTTGTGGATTATAATTTCCATTTCTCTCTTTTTCGGCGCCTCTGTAGGACATTTTAATCTCCGTTCCGGACTTTTCCCGATGACGCCCCGTTTCGGCCTCTCCTGTGTCCTGTGGTCCATCATTGTGGCTCATGGCCACACGACCATCATTGGGACAGACAAGCCCACCATCGCCCCTTTATTTCGCGGTCGCCCTTTCCTGGTGGCCTGGGCCGCCCCCACCCATAGCTGCTCAATACGTTTCAATGTGTCTCTTGACCTGCGACTCTTTGACCTGAGCGCCTCCCCCAGCGAGGAGTTGGTGGACCAGAATGCCACCATCTTCTACAAGGAGCGGCTAGGACTCTACCCGTACTACGACGAGCACAATGTATCCGTCAATGGGGGCGTACCCCAAAACGCCAGTCTGCGGGCTCACCTGCTCCAGATGGTGGACGGAATCAACAAATACATTCCATTCACCAATAAAGACGGATTGGCGATCATTGACTGGGAGGACTGGAGGCCGACCTGGCTACGGAACTGGGATGATAAGGACATATACAGGCAAGCTTCACGGCAACTGGTGGCCTTTCGTCATCCCAACTGGACCGCCAATGACGTGAACGTAGAAGCTAAGTCTGAATTTGAAAACTCCGCCCGCGAGTTCATGGTGGAGACACTCCAGCAGGCCAAAAGATCTCGCCCCCGCCAGCTCTGGGGGTATTACCTGTTCCCGGACTGCTACAACCACGACTACCAGACCAACTGGGACAATTACACCGGCAAGTGCCCCGACGTGGAGATGTCACGCAATGACCAGCTATGGTGGATGTGGGAGGAGAGTACCGCCCTTTACCCGTCCATCTACCTGACCCCCTCTCTCAACTCTTCTGTGAACGGGCGCAAATTCGTTCACTACCGGCTGAAAGAGGCGATGAGGATCGCTCTACAGCACACGGGATACTCGCTCCCCGTCCTCGTGTACACAAGACCCACCTACAAAGAAAACCTCGACCTTCTCTCCCAGGTGAGACGACCCGACGAGGAGAATCCAAACATCATAAAATGGTCACGAGGGAATTTTAATGGCGGGTTCTGTTTGAGGTTTCATCTGATAAATATCCCATTTAAGGAGTTTTAATATATCCATGAACCCTCATAATGGGCACAGCGGGGGTACAGACCCGGGAACTCAGCACAGGGATGGGGGGAGCCCCTCATAATGGGCACAGCGGGGGTACAGACCCGGGAACTCAGCACAGGGATGGGGGGAGCCCCTCATAATGGGCACAGCGGGGGTACAGACCCGGGAACTCAGCACAGGGATGGGGGGAGCCCCTCATAATGGGCACAGCGGGGGTACAGACCCGGGAACTCAGCACAGGGATGGGGGGAGCCCCTCATAATGGGCACAGCGGGGGTACAGACCCGGGAACTCAGCACAGGGATGGGGGGAGCCCCTCATAATGGGCACAGCGGGGGTACAGACCCGGGAACTCAGCACAGGGATGGGGGGAGCCCCTCATAATGGGCACAGCGGGGGTACAGACCCGGGAACTCAGCACAGGGATGGGGGGAGCCCCTCATAATGGGCACAGCGGGGGTACAGACCCGGGAACTCAGCACAGGGATGGGGGGAGCCCCTCATAATGGGCACAGCGGGTGTACAGACCCGGGAACTCAGCACTGCAGCCCTCTCTATGGTGTATACCCGGCCGTCTCATACATCTTGTGATGTCCCCCATGTTGATGATGATGGCGGTCGGGGCGGCTTCTACGATGCGTTTGGTTTTATATTTTTCTGTATTTTAATTATTTTGCTTTTTTTACCTTCAGATGGATCTGATCTCCACCATCGGAGAGAGCGCAGCACAGGGGGCAGCCGGGGTGATATTTTGGGGTGATACAGACTACGCCAAGAACGAGGTGAGCGTCCTTACTAATGCCGGGACCTGTGCTGTGTGTTCTGATCCGGCCGGCTCTCCTCATTCCATTTACATCAAAATATCAACCAACAAAATAAGAAAAAATAACGATTTTTATATGTAGGGAGAGCAAGTTGGGGAGTCAGAGCCAAACCCCGAACCTACCGCTACCCTAATATCACCAGGCGGTATAACTCTACCTGCAGCTCCCCCCCATTACCTCCTGTACCTAAAACTCACCACCCTCATAACCCCTGAACTGACCCCCCAAATCCTATAAACCCCTCACCCATCCCTAACCACCTGAAACCTATAACTACTCCTCCACACCAAGTCCCTTATCTCCTCCCCTCACATAATTGCCCCAACTTCCATAACCCCTCCCCCACACTTAATCACACCCAACTCTTAAAAACCCCTTCCCTGCCCCTAACCACCCGAACTCATTTCATTACCTATAACCCCTTCCCTGCACCTAATCCCCCAGCTGCTATAACACCTCCTCTGTCCTACGAGCCCAACCGCTGCACCTAACCACCAAACCTCTGTAGCCCCTCCTCCCCCTCACCCAAGCCATTTGGACATGTCAAGATGGGCCCTTGGAGGCCCTTCTGCAGTCACAGCCTCTCTTCCCCTCATTGTTTAGTGATTTTGGTAACGGGGAAGGTCCGAGCCCCATAAAATGGGCACATTGGCCAGTATTCACCGACCATTCACCGGTGTGCACCTCCGCTATTCACAGAGGTTATAAGAGTTTGTGGTTTTGGGGGGGAAATTAGGCTTGTTGGCTAAATCCCCATTTGCATTGTGTCTAATGTCAGAGGACCTAGTTTCGTGTGAATGACATTTTCTGCTCTTTGGAACATACAAAAACATGCCTAACCCCTCCCCCTCCCCCCAGGAGACCTGCCAGACGATGAAGACGTATGTGGATCAGGTTTTGGGCCGATATATAGTGAATGTCACCACCGCCGCCTCTCTCTGCAGCCAGGCGCTCTGCGGTGGGAACGGACGCTGCCTGCGCAAAGAAAACGTCACCGACGCCTTTCTACACCTCAACCCGGCCAACTTCCGCATCGTGACGGCACTTCCAGGGTTCAACGAGCCCGTCCCTATGTGGGCGCAGGGCCAGCTATCGGAGGGGGACGTCGGCGCTCTGCGTTCACAGTTTCGCTGTCAGTGTTATTTGGGCGAGAGCGGGAACGGCTGCAACATTTCCCCGGAACCTGTGCCTACCGCAGCGCCCCCCACGGGCCACGGACGGGTGTGGTTACTAATGGCTTGCCTCTGGATTCTGCTACAGGTGGGGACAAGCTTTTAGTATTGTTGGGGGGGGCCGGGGCCCCGCGCGGGGGGCGGGGGGGGGGGGGGGGGCAAACACTTTCCAAGAGAGTGAGAACGTTATATTTTACTAGACTGTCTGGGATGGGTTGGCTCTGTGTATTCCTACCTCCAGGACCTGATGATGCCCCGCCCCCCAACATAGGGGGTAAAAGGGTGAGTGGGTCACCTCGGAGCCCCCCAATTCTAGAACTGGACAATATGATTCTGTGCCTTGTTAACAATCGCTGCAGTCCTATCTGCCCCGGTCTGGCAGACGAAGGGTTAACAGCGGTAAGACGCACAGGAAGTCTGACATTGTGCCCCTCACCTCCGGCACCACACAATCTTCACAATCTTTTGTCTGACAAATAAAACATTTAATATGAAGAATCCCGGGCAGCGTATTTCTGATTATTTACGCGCATATCCGCGTGTTTTGCGCGCGCATACGCACGTACAGTTCATTAAAATTTCTATTACGTTAACAGCGGTAAGACGCACAGGAAGTCTGACATTGTGCCCCTCACCTCCGGCACCCC
>NW_017308341.1:174788-175806 GCF_000935625.1 Nanorana parkeri | reverse complement strand
CGGGCTTTGTTTGAACATTTCAATAAAGAGAAACTTTTAATATATTTGTTTCCGTTTTATGTTATGAAGGATTATAATCTGAAGAAATATTCACATTCTTTTGTCTGACAAATAAAACATTTAATATGAAGAATCCCTGTGATATTTTATATTTACTGACACGGCCTTCCGGCTGAATGAAATAAAACAATATCACAGATTCCCAGCTAAGCAGCATGGAAGGAGGAATCCCTCGCCGTTTCCATTGTATTCTGACAGCAGTCTCTGGCTGATTGGCTGCAGGCACTGTTTGGCCAATGATTTGTCATCTGACTCCTTTGAAATTTGGACGAATCGGAATGTTCCTTTTGACCAAAGTTCAGATCCGTCCAAATTTCTTACAAAATGAAACTAAATCGGACATGTGACTGTTCTCTGGCCAATCAGATTATCTTTTTCTTTGGCTGTCGGGGGTTGCATTTCAGGCGGGGTCATGTGACTTCGCACCGAAATGAAAACCCGGACGGATCCGAAATCTAAAAAAAACCAAAAGAACTAAAAATCTGAATTGATAGGAAGGGAAACACATTTTTTTGGAGGATAATTTAGCGTGTGAGTTATAACACAACCTGTCCAGGTGATGTAGTGAGAGGAGGGTGACATGGGGGGGGGGGGGGGGATTTGTACATGGCCTATCAAGAATCTGACATATTTATAATCCCTCAATGGGAGGAGCTTCACCTCATTCACCGAGCTACGGGAACCCCCCACCTGCAGACTGAACAGCCTATTTACCTTCAGTGCATCAACCCCCCCACCCCTTGTATTGGACTGTTGGGGTGTCTGAGGGGACTGTGTAACCATCTATGACCCCAGACCTCACAAGTTCCTCCTCTTCTCTGGTTGGCTCCCAGTGCGGATCTGGAATCAATCAGATCTCGGCGATGTTACATATCAAATGATAAGAATCTCCTCAGAAATTTCAGGCGGTTTACATGTTTCATCACCGGGTGCCGTGTACCGGGCCTCCAGGGCTGTG
>NW_017308341.1:172788-173606 GCF_000935625.1 Nanorana parkeri | reverse complement strand
CCCTACCGCCGCTCCCTCCCCCTACCGCCGCTCCCTCTCCCCGCTCCCTCTCCCTACCGCCGCTCCCTCCCCCTACCGCCGCTCCCTCCCCCTACCGCCGCTCCCTCTCCCCGCTCCCTCTCCCTACCGCCTCTGCTGACCTCTCCTTCTGAAAATTCCGACTGCCTGGCTGTCATGCTAATCCTGCGGCTTCAATACCTGACCCCGAAGTAAATGATTCTGGTCAGGAGTAGCTTTGAAGTCAGAGGATCGTTATACCAGCCAGGCGCTTTGCATTTTCAGAGGGTTTCCGCTCCCTCCCTCTCCCTACCGCCGCTCCCTCCCTCTCCCTCCCGCTGCCTGGCTGTCATGCTAATCCTGCGGCTTCAATACCTGACCCCGAAGTAAATGATTCTGGTCAGGAGTAGCTTTTGAAGTCAGAGGATCGTTATACCAGCCAGGCGCTTTGCATTTTCAGAGGGTCAGTACCGGCCTCCTGTGTCTCGGACAGGGATGGATCGGGGGAGGGTCACTAATATTACCATGTCTTCTATCAATATGATCGGAGGGGGCGGGGCATGACTAGAAGGAAACCCCCAAAACACTGTATGAGGAGACGAGGGGACACTTTGTAATGGGAACATTCAGGGAGATTTCTACTCACTCTGTTGTGTCTCTGTGATAGGAAGTAAGGAATGATTTCCCCCTCGGGGTCAGAGACACCAATAAAAACCTCGCCGAGGTTCTAACAATTCCCTAAAAACGTTTTGGCCGCATTGAAGGATAATTTGTAGATTTCTCACAATGTAACAAAAAGGCGCAGAACATGAAACGCTTAG
>NW_017308341.1:172326-172611 GCF_000935625.1 Nanorana parkeri | reverse complement strand
CTGGAGCAGTCGTCTATGGCAACCAATCAGCTTTTCTCTTTCAGACAGGGATGGATTTCCCACAAGTCCAATTAAGGCCCGGCCTCGGGGCTGCAAGGAGTAGAGGGGCAGCAGGGAGTAGAGGGGCAGCAGGGGGGTGGAATTCCTATCTTCCAATGCCCAAGGCATGTAGTTCCGGGCGCCGGGCGGGTAGTTCTTTTCTACATTTAGCCCGGCTGGGCAAGCAGAGCTCAATGTACAGCGGGGAAGCCGCCACTTGTTTTGTACATGTGATCCCGGCAATGT
>NW_017308341.1:162457-172235 GCF_000935625.1 Nanorana parkeri | reverse complement strand
GGGGGCGGCACATTGAGGAACCTAGCCTTGGGGCAGCAGAGAGAGTAAATCCGTCCCTGCCTTCAGACCTCAACTCAACAAACTGAAGGCAGAAGCTAGTTGTTGGGGTTCCTCAGGAAAGTTGCACGGAGCCGACTTGAACCCCCCGGTCTCCTGGCCTCATTCATAACTGCAGCGCATATACGCGCGGCGTACATGCGTATTGTACCATATGCAGCATATGCAAATAAATGGCTCCATAGCTGCCTATGGAGCCGTATATTTGCGTAGTGTAAAAATGCGCAAAAAACAGAACGGACCCGAGATGCGTCCGGGCAGCGTATTTCTGATTATTTACGCGCATATCCGCGTGTTTTGCGCGCGCATACGCACGTACAGTTCATTAAAATTTCTATTACGAATGATGCATTTTAAGATTGCATATAGTGCCGGCATGTACATACGCGCATATACGCGCAATATACAATTTTGCTCTTGCATTGTGTGTGAATGAGGCCTTAAGGTTTCCCGCGATCCGATTGCGCTGTCAGCTTCAGACAAGTAGAAGAGTCACGCCAAGTTGTATATTCACTGGGGGGAATTTATCAAGGGAGTTGCTCCACTTTTCTTTAAGTGACAAATTTTCCAATTTATTTGCACCTTATTTATCAATGCAGCCTAAGCCTTGATAATAAATGTCGTCTCCATTAGACATGTTGGGGGGAATTTATCATAGCAATTGCGAGTGGTTTGCACGGAATATATTTGCTGCACTTTGCACCAGATTTATGATGCCGGTGTAATGTTGTTGATAAATGAGGTTTAATAGACTCCAGGAAAGAAGACTCGTCACTTCTTAAAGTGACATTAAACCCTCAGAGTTTTTAACATAAAACAATACTGTAATGTGCGCCTTACTGTAACCCATGGTTGTTTACCTTCTCTTTGCTGCTCTTCCTTTTAAATCCTTCTCTCTTCTCATGCTGGGGGAGAACTTCCCTTTGCAGCTGAGTGCCTCTTCCTGTAGTGCTGGCTCAGGTTGCAAACCTATACATAGACACCGTGTAGCCATTCCAGAGACAAGGCAGTCTGCTGCAAAACAGAAGTTCTCCCCCAGCATGAGAAGACATGAGGATTTAAAAGGAAGAGCAGCAAAGAGAAGGGAAACTACCATGGATTACAGTGCGGCGCACATTACACTATTGGTTTATGTTACAAAATCTGAGGGTCACTTCAACTGTCACATCTTGAAGAAGCGGTCACGGGGACTTCTTAAGCTTTCTTAGGTGACGCTCCAGTTTCAGACAGCCCAGAACAAGCGCAGATGAAAACACGTGCAAAAAAACGCGCAGTTGAAAAAGCAGTGCGCGCTCAGGTGAAAACAGGGGCACGTGTTAAAAGACAGATTTGCACATTAAAAAAATTATCTAAGAGGCTAAAACTGTCGTAATTGCTTTGATAAATACCCCCCAATGTATATACAAAGGTTTATTGTGAAAACAAACGATCACATGGGCGGTGAAAGGGGCGATGGGAGAAACACATCCACGTATACGATACTCATTGTGATAATAATAAGGACCAGATACAAAGAAAGGAATCTGCGGGACAGTTTCAAGGTCTTATGTTCCGCGCAGAGATAAGATTTAATTTACTGAGGAACGCGGACTCCTCGCCTTAGAAACAACTACAACTAGTTTCTGTTGAAACCCAATTTTCTCCCATTCAAACATTAACTCCGTGTGTACCAGAAACAGGCAAATAAGGTCACATTGCCCTTCCACTTATCGGTTGCCATAGACTACTGCTCCAAATTCTGTCTGCTCCAGTCTTAGTAAATGACCCTCATTATGTTCGAAGCCTTCACCCTGCACAACCGTTACAAATGTTATGGAAACATTGCGAGCCATACACCGATATAATGTATTCGCCTCTCTGCCGCAACGCAGGAACCCTCCAGCTAACCGGGACATTGTATACAGAGGGCGATCCTTGTATACAACACACACAGCAATCTGAGGAGTGTGGCGCCATCTAGAGGACAAGTAGCAGAAGGCAGCCATCGGGTGAAGCGGAGCGCTGATGCGATGGACCCGGTGATAAGAATTCAGGTGTAAATGTTTCTCCAACTTCTAAACCTTCAATAGCAAATGATGAGCAAAGTGACTGAAGTGGAGTCGCAAGTCCAAGTCATACAAGAACAATGGCGAGGAGACGTCAGAGACATAAGAGACCATCAGGTGACAGTTTACTAGACTCCACCTAGAACTGGGAACACTATGGGGTGGGGTGACACTTTAAAGCAGCCCCGGCCTCTATTAGTCACATTAATACATAACGTGATTAACACAAGTACAACCGGCCCTCACCACAGAAGCTTACACTCTACAGCCACAGTGCGCAAGGATAATAAGATGGAAATATTGGAGCTGCCGTCCCTGACTTATATGTAAAGCTACAGTCTCTGAACTTGTTATCCTCATCCTCTGGCTTCCCTGTCTTGTGAGTCACTGACAAAGGAATGAGTATGGCTCTATCGGGTGCCCTGAGATTTCACTGGCTGCTTGATTCAGATCAGAGACACACCGAGGAACGATGAGACCACAGCCCCAGATCTGCACTGGCAACCAGCCAGCAATGGCGGCTCCCGTATTACTATCATGTCAGGTCCCCTTTAAGGCCGAGGTGAGCCGGCACATTGCACAAAACTTCATTTCCGCTGGAAATTTACTCTCATGACACTGAAGAGTTAAGTCTTCTGATCCCACCATTGGGTGAAGTTCTGATGGACAACTCATTACCCGATTGAATGATTAATCTCCTCCATGCCAAGAGCTCCCCCCCCTCCCCCCAACAGAGCGCCGGGTCAGGACATGTGCATTCAGATTCCGATGAACCCCGAAAATCAACGGAATTCGTCAGAATCCGAAATAACACATTTATTATATGACCATATACACGAAAACTATATCCGGGCATTCATAAATTCGCGTGTGGAACGCGCGGTGGTGAAATTGGCCGCCGGCGTGTCCTGCGCATGCCCGCCGCCATCTTGGAGGCAGAGCGCTTGATGTCACATGACGGTGACGTCACACGCTGAACAAGCGGCGGCCATATCAGCCGCCGGCACGTTCTGCGCAGGCGCGCCGCCCTCTTTGGCTATATCTTGGTGTACACCAAGATGGCGGCGCCCGCATGTTGGTGTATACCAAGATACACTCAAAGAGGGCTGATATGGCCGCCGCTCGTTCTGCAGTTTCAGTGTGCGGTTTTTGGATTCGTTGCCTCCGAATCCGAAACAGCATAAAAATTTGTTTTCTTTGAGGAAACGAATGAAAATGTTGTTTTTTTGTCGTGCTCATGTAATCTACAGAGTGCAGCGTCAGGACTACACTATAGTGCCAAAAGTATTGGGACCCCCGCCCCAAATCAATGGATTCAGGTGTTCCAATCCAGGGGCGTCCCGAGGCCAGGTGTCACCCAGTCTCTAGACCGGGTGACACCCCGCCGTGTCATGCCGCCGGGTCCCCTCCTGTCTCCTGACACTGTCGGGCTCTCAGTCCATGACCAAGTGCCAGACTTTTTAGACGGGGAGAGACCAAAAATACTGTCAGTCATTTTGGTGTCACCCCTGCAATGGTGTCACCTGGGTGCGGGCCGGACCCCCCTTGTGACGCCACTGTTCCAATCCCCTCCGTGGCTCCAGGTGTATAGGACGAGGCACCTCGGCGCGCAGACGCTTCTACAGACATTGGTGAGAGAACGGGTCGCTCTCAGGAGCTCAGTGACTACAAGCGCGGTGTCGTGATAGGTTGTCACCTGCGCAATAAGTCCGTCCGTGACATTTCCCGGCTACTAAATATTCCGCCGCGGTCGCCTGTTACTGGGATTATAACAAAGTGGAAGTAGTATACAAAAAATGAAATGGAGGGGGGAGGGGCGCGGTGTTTTATGGGGTCGATGACTGTGACTTTATATTGCTCTTCCTCGGATGGTAATTATACAATAAATAAGTACAGAGAACGCGGCTCCAGAAAGTTCCTAGTTTTGTCTCTCACGCGTTTGGCTGGTTCCGGTAAGACGGGTGATTCCGGTTTATTTTCTCAGATCTTGTGATTTGGAGTTATTTTTATACGTTTTGTTTCAGGGAGAATCCCGAAGATTCCGTCCATCACATAAAAGATCTTTCCTCTTATTATCCGTATTTTGTCTCTTTGGCTCCCCGATGGTCATGTGATCTGGAGTCATTGTGTACCATTGTGTCTGACAACACTTCCCCTCCCGTGTTTTCCCTGCGCCGGGGTGGGGTCACCTGTGACTAAGAAACTAATTGTATGATAATAATATGTGCAGAATAGCCCGGGGTGTGACCGGTCCTGATAACAATACGCAGTGCAGAATGATCCCAATATATAATGAATCGGCCCCGCGTGAGGAGGAACTCGGAGCCGAGAACACCAGGAGGACTCAGCGCCCGGCCCGTAAGTGTCACATGGGAATTGTTTATAGACATTCAACTTTAACCAGTCAGACCCTCTGTCAGGTTTCTATTGCTGTCCCCCTCAGAGGGACTGAGGACAGGAAGTGAAGGGAAATCTCTTCCGTAGGTACAGAGACTGCAACAATGTTTTTTTTTGTTAATTTGTATTTGATGACAGAGAGGAAAGAGTTCAAACTGTTACAATGTTTTCATTGTTATCGGAGTCTTGTCTCCAGGCGACACCAGTGACCTTCATTCCTGTCCTGGTGTCACCAGGAGAGGAAGTGAGTGGAAATCTCCCTTATGGAGTCACAGAAAAACAATTCAAAACTGGCAGAAGTTTCAGTTCTTCTCCACACCTCAAATAAAAGGTTTGGTCTGGAGTCGGGCTGGAGACGAGGGTGGGTCCGCGGGGTCGGGAAAGGTGGACATTTTACAATGAGCCCCAGTTACACCTTTCTGCGTGCATTCAGATATACAGTATATATATATATGTTGTAATGTGTTGCAGCATTAAGGCATCTCATTCACTTTAAACTAGGGACGCACCGATACCACTTTTTTAAGACCGAGTACGAGCACCGATACTTTTGATCAAGTATTCGCCGATACCAATTACCGATACTTTTTCTTAAAGGGACAGGTCAAATTTTTTCTAAAGCAATACAAACTAATGCTTTAAGGTCGCTTTCTTAATATTATGATTCATGAGATGACGAGGGAGCATGACGCCGGCTTCCCGGGCCAATCAGAATGCCGGGCGCTGCGTCATTACACGGATTTGCTAGCTTCCTGACCAATCGGGAAGCCGGGCAGCGCGTCATTGCACGCTACCCGGCTTCCTGATTGGCCGGGAAGTCGGCTCCGTGCTCTCTCATCACAAATGAAGAGAGAGCATGGAGCCGTTTCCCGGCCAATCAGTAAACCGGGCAGCGTGCAATGACGCGCTGCCCGTCTTCCTGATACGGGAAGTACCCGTGCTAGGCATCGGAGCATTTGGGCGAGTACGAGTACTCACCCAAATACTCGGTATCGGTGCATCCCTACTTTAAATGATAAGTTGATGATCCTTATTGCTGAAAAAGATGTCTCTGCACTATTTTGGGCAATATGTGACACCACAACATACAAAACATTCCCATCTGGGTGCTGTGGTATGATATTGCGCAGGTCTGGGGGGGGGGTTTATGTATATGATTGTTGGGGTTCCATTCAGAATCGTTGTCATCGTATACAATGCAATCCAATGTAATATGAGATAACGCAATACCAAAGCGTGAATGGGACCTTGCGTAGCGCTCATATTCCATGTTGGCTGCGAGGCTGCTGGAGAGATTGTAATCACGTATTGGTATGAGGATGAGAACTCAGGTATACAAGAGAAATACGTTCAGGAAAATAATGTTGGGCTGAGAAAAGGAAAAATACGTTTTCAGTCTCGTCCTGATAGCAGAAGAAAGTTCAGCGAATATGTTAAGTCATAACTTTACACTTGGCACAATGCAGTCAGGCAAGTACCGTTGCCCTGGCAACCGCCAAACCCAGACACGCCCATCGGATTGCCAGACAGAGAAGCGTGATTGGTCACTCCAGAGAACACAGACAGCAAAAATAAATATAACTAAATAAACGGACAGATTTTTAACCTTCCCCAACTCCATACAAAACCTTAAATAAAAGTTTCGACTCTTCAGTGTCCTCTAAGATCTCCAGGAGTTTCATTCCGCATCTTATTTTGTTATTTTTTGATTTGTTGGGGAGATTTTATTTGTTTTCATTGAAATAAAGGACAAATAATAGTCAGAAGAGTCCATTTCAAGTAAATCAAATGATCTTTGGGGTTTATTATCTCAGATTGGGGGTTATTATCACAGTTTGGTGGTTATTATCTCAGATTTGGGGTTTATTATCTCAGATTGGGGGTTATTATCACAGTTTGGTGGTTATTATCTCAGATTTGGGGTTTATTATCTCAGATTGGGGGTTATTATCACAGTTTGGTGGTTATTATCTCAGATTTGGGGTTTATTATCTCAGATTGGGGGTTATTATCACAGTTTGGTGGTTATTATCTCAGATTTGGGGTTTATTATCTCAGATTGGGGGTTATTATCACAGTTTGGTGGTTATTATCTCAGATTTGGGGTTTATTATCTCAGATTGGGGGTTATTATCACAGTTTGGTGGTTATTATCTCAGATTTGGGGTTTATTATCTCAGATTGGGGGTTATTATCACAGTTTGGTGGTTATTATCTCAGATTTGGGGTTTATTATCTCAGATTGGGGGTTATTATCACAGTTTGGTGGTTATTATCTCAGATTTGGGGTTTATTATCTCAGATTGGGGGTTATTATCACAGTTTGGTGGTTATTATCTCAGATTTGGGGTTTATTATCTCAGATTGGGGGTTATTATCACAGTTTGGTGGTTATTATCTCAGATTTGGGGTTTATTATCTCAGATTGGGGGTATTATCTCAGATTGGGGGTTATTATCTCAGATTGGGGGTGTTACCTCAGATTGGGGGTTATTATCTCAGATTTGGGGTTATTGTTTCTCTTTCTCATTTCCTGTCTGTAGGTCTGTCCTCAGTCTTCAGTCTTTCGCAATGATGACCCATTTTGTCCTCTCCTGGGCCGTGTGGGGTCTCCTTACCATGGCGGTTGATGTCTACTCCTTCAGCACAGCAACATCCAAGCCCACCGCCCGCCCCGGATTTAGCGGTCGCCCTTTCATGGTGGCGTGGAACGCTCCCACTCAGAACTGCCGCCTTCGTTACAATGTGTCTCTTGACCTTCGACTCTTTGACCTCAACTCGTCCCCTAGTGAGGGTGTTGTGGACCAGAACCTCACCCTCTTCTACAAGGAGCGCCTGGGGCTCTACCCGTACTACGACGAGCACAATGTATCCATCAATGGAGGTGTACCCCAAAACACCAGTCTGTGGGCTCACCTGCTCCAGATGGTGGTTGGGATCAACAAATACATACCATCGGCTAATAAAAAAGGACTTGGGGTCATTGACTGGGAGGAATGGCGACCCAATTGGATTCGGAACTGGCAGATGAAGGACATATACAGGCAAGCATCACGGCAGCTGGTGGCCTCTCGTCATCCAGACTGGACGCCCAAAGAGGTGAACAAGGAAGCTCAGTATGAATTTGAAACCTCCGCCCGTCAGTTCATGGAAGAAACGCTGCGAAATGCCAAACGTGTTCGGCCGCTCCAGCTCTGGGGGTATTACCTGTTCCCGGATTGCCACAACTACCTGACCAACTGGGACGGTTATACCGGCAAGTGTCCCGAGGTGGAGATGTCACGTAATGACCAATTATGGTGGATGTGGAAGGAGAGTACCGCCCTTTACCCGTCCATCTACCTGACCCCCTCTCTCAACTCTTCTGTGAACGGGCGCAAATTCGTTCACTACCGGGTGAAAGAGGCCATGAGGGTCGCTCTACAACACACGGGATACTCGCTCCCCGTCCTCGTGTACACAAGACCCACCTACAAAGAAGACCTCAACCTTCTCTCCCAGGTGAGACGACACAATGAGCAACAACAACTGAAAGATCTTCCGCTCAGCCAATAGTGTTCTTCTAACACATCTGAGGGATCAGCTCCACCTACAAGGACCGGGAAGGTGTAAGGGTTGGACCAAACAAATCTATGGGCAGTCCAACAACCTACACAACCCCCATTACTCCTAACAGTAAAGAGCTGAATCAACGTCCTGATCACCCTGGAACAGCTTTAATGTAATATTTGTATACGTTCTTCTCTAGAAAGTCTACCTCAGAGTTACTTCATCCTCATGTGTTGCTCCACAACCTGCGTAAAATGTTTCCATTATATGATGACATTTCTTCAGATAAATGGCCGGTTCCAACTCATTTTGGGGATGGGATTCTCTATGTGATCCATTTGATTTACGATTCCAGTATTTGTATTTTCTACCCTCAGATGGATCTCATCTCCACCATCGGCGAGAGCGCTGCACAAGGGGTGGCGGGGGTGATATTTTGGGGTGGTGCTGAATACGCCAAGAACAAGGTGAGTGTTCCAAGGTCATTTATGATTTGAGGGATCTGATGGAAGCAGCTCATGAATTGGTTGACCATCTCATAGGCTTCCCCGGACATTATCCCATCACCTATGGAATCTCCTGACTTTGTTCTGCCTGCTATGCCATGTAACCCTCTGTACTATAATGGTATGGCCCATGCTTCCTATTTCTTCCCTAGCAGGTGTTGGTATAATCCACTTCAGCCACCATGTGCCACCAAAGCACGGCCCTCCTGGGATCAGTCTACAGTCCCTTTCCTTTCCAGAAGCCTTATGGGAATTCAAACCTCCAAAAATAGCTGTGAAATTCAGAGTTGGGCATCTCAATCGGTGAAATTCAGTCTGAATTTAACATCAAAAATTCAGGAACATGTCCAGTGGGGAGTGATGTGTGTGTGCCGAGTGTTACCCTGATGTCAGGATCCATAGTGGGATCTCTACAAACCTTTCTAATCTTCTTCTCCTCCCCACAGAAAACCTGCCAGACGATGAAGACGTTCCTGGATGAAGATTTGGGTGAATACATTGTGAATGTCACCACCGCGGCCTCTCTCTGTAGCCAGGCGCTCTGCGGTGGAAAAGGACGATGTCTGCGCAAAGATAATTTGACCGACGCCTTTCTTCACCTCAACCCGGGCAACTTCCGCATCGTGAGGGCACCTTCAGGGTCCAATGCGTCCGTTCCAATGTGGGCGGAGGGCCAGCTGTCATCAGAGGACATCGCACTTCTACATTCTCAGTTTCAATGTCAGTGTTACCTGGCCTCACCTGGAAACACCTGCGGCTTTCAGAATCGTATGTACAATGGTGCCGAATCCGCGGGGTCCTCCATGGACCACTCACAGTCCTGGGGATTAATGGTTCTCCTGCTGATGCTGCTGGAATGGTGATACATCTGTGGGACACTTTAGCTCAAGGAGAACCTCAGGAGGGGTAGAGCCAAATGATTTCCAAACTGCAGCATCAAAATGGATTCCAAATGTAGCATTAAAGTGCACCTGTCATGAAAGAAATACTGGGGCTGTCACAGCTGACCTCCTACTGAAATTTCTACCTGCCTGGATCTTGTTCTGACTCTTCAGTATTCAATGAGTCCTGGACCTGAAACAAGCATGCTGATAAAGTCAGGAGCTCCTATCTGCATCTTGTTCTGGGTCCATGACTCAAAGTATTGAAGCCAGACATCCAGAAACATAAAACTACGGGTGAGGAGGGGGGTAGGGGGTGGTGGAGAGGGGTGGAATGGGTGGT
>NW_017308341.1:159698-161612 GCF_000935625.1 Nanorana parkeri | reverse complement strand
GGATGGGGGAGAGGGGTGTACTGCAGATAAGATATTGTTGAATGTGAAGAGTCGGGCTCCTAGATCCAGTCCCACATTGGTTTCACAGGAAAGTGCAGCCCGAGGTTGGAATATATCAGCCACGTCAAGTGTTAGTGGTAGGAAATTTGAACGATCACCATGTGGTCCAGTATAGGTCAAGGGTGATGCAGCTTCCTCCATCTGGGCTACTTGGTTAATTCTACCATGTTATGTACTAAGGGGGGGAGTGATGTTCTTCCAGTGTCTGCGGATAACAGTTTTGTCTGATTCAAACAGGTGAATACTTAGAGACCCTTTAAAGAAGTAGTTTGGTGGCGGGAAGGGAAGAGTTCGGACTGTCAATCTGCCAATAATGTGGATTTCCATCCAGAAAGAGGTTATCAAGGGGCATTGCCACCAAATGTGGAGGAAAAAGCTCCGAGGTACCACATCCCCATTTCTGTTGCGTCACAGGACCGGATGGAAAAGGGAACTTCTCAAATGGGCACAGATGGAGGGTGATAATATATTGAGGGTTTTACTATTCCCAACTCTATAGAAAAGCGAGAAAGAAAGTCTGGTCTTTGGATTCACTATAAAGGAAAGCTGTGCACTATATTAAACTCTCTGTGTGAAGATGGGGCGTTGTGAATTGTACCTCTCATTCTTCTCGGTGATGGTCTCTGAGGTTACAGAGAAGCAGGACGGCTATAAGCACGAGCAGGAAAATATTTCTCCTCCAGTCCGGAGATTCCTCCACATTGCTACCTCATTACTGGCCACTGCCATCCCTCCAGCAAGACTCCCAGAGAACCACATGGCCGGTCACCATCGATGCCGCGACCCGTCCTCCATCCCGGGATCTCCTCTATTTGTAGCATTGTTTCTGTACTTTATGGGAGATATATCTGTGTTGTCACAATGAAGCCTCCAGATTGATGGAACGTTGTATGAAGGAGAACTTCAGCTGAAGAATGCGTCTTACCGGCTTCTTTCCTGATAAACCCGATAGAGAGACGGAGAAATAAAATGATAATACAACGTCTCAGAATGTCATTGTCTCCAAACCAGAATCGTGATCCTCAGAGTCAGACAGTCCCAGATTCCTCTCAGGGGGTTCTTGAAGGTTCGGAGGAGAAGTAACACCGGTTAAAGATCCGTCACATTCTAAAGGTCGATGTAAAACCCCCAAAATGGTGACAATCTGACTGTGAGTGGTGATGGAACATTTCTCCGAATGGGTTACATGAGATAAGGGGATCGGCTGTAATAAAATTGTCCAGCCTGGTGCTCTAGTTGTAGTCGGTCACATTCAGATGGACTTGTTCTGTATTGTTGAAGACGTTTCATAACTTCTCCAGGACAATTCTTCAGCTGCAACTGAGGAAGTGGATTGGAGAAGCTATGACACAACATCAGCAGTACATAACAAGTTCAGACGAATGTGACTAATAGTGGGCGGAGCCACGCAAATCATTCCTGGGCCACTTGCACCTTTAGAACAGCTGGCTTATAGCGCAGATACGGCATAATATAATAGAACCATTCAATCCAAACTCCATACAGCTTTTATTTATTTTTTTGAAGCAAAAACTAAACACCATAGTGAACAAAAAAAGGGCACTAGGGTGCGTCAACTGGTCCAACTCATGAAGAGATAGGGCCCTTCCCTGACCCCTGGGCTCCTGACAGGGGCAAGACACTTGTGTCCACGTAGCCGAGACCACACGGACCCATTCCTCATGGCCAACCATCAAGTACTAGGTTGGGAGCTCTCCCGAAGAGAGACCTCCAGTCCCAAACCTCATACAGCTGCTTCAGGCTTGTTAGACTTCTTCAGTGCAGACAGGGCCGGTGCAAGGATTTTTGCCAACTCAGGCGAAGGTGCATTTTGCCGCCCCCCCTCCCCCCCCC